>NW_015172096.1:154006-162812 GCF_001447785.1 Gekko japonicus
TAATAATAATAATTAGTCATGACATTCGGGAAGCCTATCCAGAAGATATTAAGAATGATGCCAAGCAATCCGATGACAGAAGGTTGTATCGTTTATTGGCTTCACAAAATATAGCAGCTATTGAAGCGGTTGCCAAGTTCTGTCACTGCCTTATAATGAGGAAGCTGTGTGTCAAATCCATGAACTGAATGGCGACTGTATGATTATGATGATGTATGCCAATAAAGGTTTTCTTCTTCTTCTTCTTCTTCTTCTTCTTCTTCTTCTTCTTCTTCTTCTTCTTCTTCTTCTTCTTCTTCTTCTTCTTCTTCTTCTTCTTCTTCGCAGCTGCCTTCTACTGAGTCAACCCATTGGTCCATCAAGGTCAGCATCGCCTACTCAGACTGGCAGTGTCTCTCAAGGGTCTCAAGAAGAGGTCTCTCACACCACCTGGTTCTTTCAACTGGAGATGCTGGGGATGGAACCTGGAGAGATCAGTTCCACTGGAGAAAATTGATGCTTTGGATGGTGGACTCTATGGCATTAAACTCCACTCTATGGCATTAGACTCCCCAGGCTCCATCTCCAGATCTCTGTGAGTTTCCCAACCTGGATCTGGCAACCTTACCCCCTCTGCCGATGGCTGGGAGGGGGGACCTGGAAACCCTATCAGAAGAAACCCCCGCTGGATCAGAGCAATGGCCCATCTAGTCCAGTATCCTGCGTGGAGGGTTGTCAGCTCCCCCAGGGAAGACAGGACTCCCCCACTGCTAGGCCCCACCCCTGCCGCGGATCAGCTGGCCAACTGGTGGCTTACCAGGAGAGAGAGAAAGGCCCAAGTGACAACCCTAGCAACATGACAATGTTACGTCTAGTCTACATAGGAAGTGACACCACCACAGCAGCAATGTCCGGGTGACACTCTGGTATTGGGGCAAAAACTCTATGGTAGAAGCCATTTTACCATGGAGTTTTTGCCCAGATACCAGGTTGTCACCTGGCTGTTGCAGTGCAATGGCATCATTTCCTAAATGTGCTGGAAGGGACATCTCCACTTGGCCTGGGGGTTCCTCCCTCTCCTGATAAGCCCACCCCATCCCCTGCCAGTTGCCAGGAGGGACTTGGCCATCCTACCTGTCTCACACAGTGGTCGACCAGTTCGTCTGGAGGGCCAACAACAGGTCACAGAGCCTGACTCCTTCTCCAGATAAGATCATCAGAATAACCCTGCTGGATCAGGCCAGTGGCCCATCTAGTCCAGTCTTCCATCTCACACAGTGGACAATCAGTTCCTCTGGAGGGCCAACATCAGAGCATAGAGGCCAAGGCCTTTTCCTGATGTTGCCTCCTGGCTCTGGGATTCAGAGGCTTACTGCCTCTGAACATGGAGGTTCCCTTTAGCAACTGTGCATTTGGCACCAGGCACATGACTTAGAGGCCTCACAAACATCTTTGTCTTGTGTCTATAGATCTCGCTGCCTAAGTAAGTAATATAGCCATTTTTACTACACTGTCGATTTAAAAAAATCTGATTATTCATATTCATATTCAATTTTCTTTGTTCCTTTTTTCTACAGCCTTCCTTCACTTATTGGTTATCCTATTCTAATGTGTATTATTGTTACATGTACCTCAATACTGTTTGACCTCTGAATAAGGCCCCAATAGGGCGGAAACACATCAGGACATTTGTACTGGCCTGTCAGAGCTCTCTCAGCCCACCTGCCTCACAGGGTGTCTGTTGTGGGGAGGGGGAGGGAAAGGAGTTTGCAAGCTGCTCTGAGACCCCTTTGGGTAGTGAAGGGTGGGGTATAAATCCAATCTCCTCCTCCTCCTCCTCCTCCTTGTGTTTAGGCCACTTGGTGGCTGCTACAAGCATGGACGGCTTCAAAAGGGAATTAGATAAGCATATGGAGCAGAGGTCCGTCAGTGGCTATTAGCCACAAGGTATAGATAGGGACTCTGGGGCAAGTGATGCTCTGTCATCTTGGTGCTTGGGGGGGCCAACAGTGGGAGGGCTTCTAGTGTCCTGGCCCCACTGGTGGACCTCCTGATGGCACTGGTATTTCTGGCCACTGTGTGACACAGAGTGTTGGACTGGATGGGCCTTTGGCCTGATCCAACATTGGCTTCTCTTATGTTCTTATGTTCTTATGACTTTTTAAACGAGGCTTTCATTGGGCCCTTATATGTTTTTAACTGTCTTTCTAATAAATACATGCATTTTTGTATATTATAAGTTTCAACTAGGTTTTTCATATTGGCCCTTTAGCAGACGTCTTTCTTCCTTTTAGCCACCATGGCTAGTAGCCACTGATAGACCGCTCCTCCACGAATCTGTCTCATCCTCTTTTCAAGATGTCCATGCCTGTTGCCATCACTACTGACTTTGCCATCTCATTCGGGAGCAAACTCATCTGCTCCCTGTCCCCAAATTTCTTATGAACTTCCAATCGAAGTCTCGCCTTGATGATGACATCAAACCATCAATGAACGTGGACAAGGAGCGGCGGTGGGGGGGGGGAATGATCCATGGCTCAATCTTTCAAGCAGGAATTAACTTCAATGAATACTTGAGGAATCATAAATAAACAGTGTTTTCTTCATTAGACCGGCAGTTTATGGAAGTGAAGAGCAGCGCTTAAGGTGGCGTGATTCGTTTCCCGAGGACGAGGGGAAGAAAAATGTCACATCGTTAGAGCCTTGTTACTCTCCCGACTTCTTCATTCCTCTCCCGTGATGAAGACGAATACGAGAATTTTGGAAATGGTGTGCCCTTTCAGCGCATCACCCGCGTGCCAATTACTTTTATTGCGACGCCGTTTTTAATTGATAATTCAATGGAATATTTCCTCCCCGCCTCGCGATAGGTGCCGCTAATTCTATTAATTCCCAGCAAAAGCGATGAAGCATTCTGCTCAGATTTCTGTTTCCTTTGTAATGGTGGTATCACAACAGACAGGAACCCGGGCGGCTTATGACAGATTGCTCCCCTTTAAAAAAAAAAAAAATCTTCCTGGCACTTTTATTGAAAATCAAGATACTGCATTTGCCCGATTATAATAATGAAGCTGATGATTTCCAATCTGTTTCATAAAGGGCTTCTGTGTTGCAATGTTTCTATTAAATTAACCAGCTGGTGAGAGCGTAGCTCTGTTTGTTGTTTTCTGTAAAGGAAAAAAAAACTCGGTATGGGATATTAATTATTAAAAATCAAGATGCTGTTTGGAAACTTTCCTTGCCCTCTGATTACAATTTACAATGGTCTTTGCAATGTCTCCAGAAGCCCCGTCTCAAAAAAAATAAAATAAAGGATGTTGCAGAGCTGGGGGAAAAAGTGCAGAAAAGCTAACACGATCGATCGAACATTTCCCCTGCCAGAAAAGACAAACAAGTTCTGGGGGGTTTTCTAGATGGTTAAGAGGAAATAATGTTGAGGGCCTGTGGCTCAGTGCCAGAACATCTGCTTGGCATACAGAAGGTCCCAGGTTCAATCCCCAACATCTACAGTTAAAGGTCCAGGGAGGAGGAGAAGAAGAGCTGGTTTTCATACCCTGCTTTTCTCTACCTTTCTCTACCAGGTCCCAGGTTCAATCCCTGACATCTCCAGTTATAGGACCAAGGAGAGGAGAAGGAGAAGGAGAAGAGCTGGTTTTGAATACCCTTCTTTTCTCTATGTTAAGAAGTCTCAGAGTGGCTTACAATCACCTTCCCTTCCTCTCCCCACAACAGGCACCTTGTGAGGCAGGTGGGGCTGAAAGAGTTCTGACAGGAACTGGCCCATAGTCTGGCCCATAGTTCTGACTGGCCCATAGTCACCCAGCTGCCTTCATGTGGAGGAGTGGGGAATCAAACCCGGTTCTCCAGATGAGACTCCACTGCTCTTAACCACTACACCACACTGGATCCCAACAAGTAGGTGATGTGAAAGACTTCCACCTGAGACCCTGGAGAGCAGCTGCCAGTCTGAGTTGGCAATACTAACCTTGATGGATCAAGGGTCTGTTTCAGTAGAAGGCAGCTTCAAGGGTGTTCAAATGTAGCATGAAGAAGATCTCTGGTTCAGCCCCCAGCATCTCCTGTGAAACTATCTAGATTGTTTGACAGTCGAGTGATGTAGCTGCAAAAAAAGGCGAATGTGTGTTTAAGGAAGTATCCATAGAAGCAAATGTGGCCAAGCCACAATGCTTCTGTGAATGCGTCCTAAGATTGCATTAGCTTTCTTGCTATATATTGAATTGCTTTAACTATTTTGACTGTTTGATTGTTGTCTATTTTTACTCTGTTGTTGAATGTTGATGGTTATTACAAATTTTATTGTTTATGTCTATTTCGATAGTTCAATAGAATGTTAGAAGAAGAAGAGGAGGAGGAGGAGCCAACTGGATTTATATCCTGCCCTTTACTTGGAGTCTCAGAGCGGCTTACAAACTCCTTTCCCTTCCCCTCCCCACCACAGGCACCCTGTGAGAGCTCTTTCAAGAACTGCTCTTTCAAGAACAGCTCTTATCAGCACTATGGCTTGCTCAAGATCATCCGGCAGCTGTGAGTGGAGGAGTAGGGGATCAAGCCCGGTTCTCCCAGATTAGAGTCCGCACACTTAACCACTACACCAAACTGGCAACCCTAGGTCCAGCCCATATACAGTGTCTCTGGAAGAATCACGATACAATCCTACACAGAATAGCCTTAGACTGGAGTCACACTCTTTAACTTTGTCAATGTCATCCATAGGTCTCCTTGATTCTCCTCTGGCTCGGCCCGCATGTTTCCCTTTCGGCGTCATCTCCAGAAGGAAAGGCATTTTGGCCCTGAACGGCAGCCGCAGAGAATGCCTCGCCGTCTGCCTTCGCCGACCGGACTTGGCACGCGGGAGAACGTAGGCTGGTTTCCATTGTGTCGGTTCTTAATTCTCCGTGCCTTTCTAAATAAAGAGGACACCAAACTTCGCCAGCTCTTGCAGATGCGGGTGGCTCTGAAACGTGGACAATTTTTCCCTGTTTGGAACATAAGCAAAAGCACCACAGCCAGGCAGATGAACTAGAAGAGGTCCAGTAAACAGCATCCAGGTGTTTCCACCTGGCTTCCATTTCCTCCATAATAGGGGCCTCCTGAAACGCGGGGACAGGACATGCAAAAGCTGTCCTTGCCTCGGCAGTGCGCGGCCAGCATTTATCTCGTCATGGTGGGCACCGGCGAGTGGGGCTTTTGTCAACCTGTCAATTTCCCCCCCCTCTCTCCCCTTCTTCCCCCCTCCCCCGAAACAGAAAGCAGAGTTCAGTAAATAAAGATAAATGATGATGCTTCTTCTCTGCAGACCCCGGAGCTAAACCGAGCAGGCCTCTTATGGTTTGTACCTGCTTCATTGACTGTTCAGACAGCCCAGTAATACGACAGATGTACCCAGCCGTTCCTTCTTCCCCGCTGTCCGTTAGATTATGTTCATTTTGTCGGAGATGCCATTAGAAGTCTCAAGGTCAAAGGAGTCGCGGGGAAAGGAAGACGGCTAATTCCTCCCCCCTCCCCGGCAGCCTTAATGTGCTTAAGAAACTGCTAAGCACAACGGTACCTTTGGGAAGATATTTCATTTCTGGCACTAATGGATGGAAACCCAATACAGGTGTGCAGATTAGCTAGGGTTACCAACTCCAGGTTGGGAAATTCCAGGAGATTTTGAGGTAGAGCCTGTGGAGAGAGCTTGCTTATTTATTTATTTATTTAATTCAATTTATACCCCGCCCTTTTTCACTACGCAGGCTCAGGATGGCTTACAGGAGGCATACGCCAATATAAAACATACATGAAACCATTTAAAATCGCTATAATCCAATGACATTATTAACAAGTTATTAACAAGTTATTAACAAAGTGCTCTAGATGTTCAACATGGTATTTCCCAAGATGGTGTATTGTGCTCTGTTGCCTCTGCTCTATCTACTCGGCATCATCTGCTCCGGGAAACACTGATGTTCCCTCCACCAGGGCCAGGTTAAGATGGAACAGTAGTGGTGATAGTGGCGGCCCCTACTCATACGCCTGGTGGAAGAGCTCCGTCTTACAGGCCCTGCGGAACTGTACAAGGTCCCGCAGGGCCCGGATCTCCTCCGGGAGCTCGTTCCACCAGGTAGGAGCCGCCACCGAGAAAGCCCTGGCCTCTTTGGACAACTGCTCTTGAGAGAAGAGCTCTGAGAGAACTGGGACTGACCCAAGGTCACCCAGCTGGCTGCATGTGGAGAAGTGGGGAATCAAACCTGGTTCTCCAGATTAGTCTGCCACTCTTAATCACTACACCAAACTGGCCCTCTGCTGGATAAGACCTCGTGCTGGATAAATCCTAGTGAAACCATCCTCTGTCCAAACAGTGGCTGATCGGGTGGCTCTGGGGAGTTCATGAGTGGGCATCCATCCCTGGCTTTTTAGTTACGTTTGTTATTTAGAGGTACACTTACAGGTTAGGCCCTTGTTCAATGAATGCCACATCTGTAAAAGAAGAAGAAGAAGAGATTGGATTTACACCCCGCCCTTCACTACCCAAAGGAGTCTCAGAGCGGCTTACAAACTCCTTTCCCTTCCCCTCCCCACAACAGACACCCTATGAGGTAGGTGGGGCTGAGAGAGCTCTGACACAAACTGCTCTTTTTCAAAAACAGCTCTTGTCAGAGCTACGGCTTGCCCAAGGTCATCCAGCCAGGTGCAAGTGGAGGAGTGGGGAATCAAACCCGGTTCTCCCAGGTAAGAGTCTGCGCACTTAACCACGACACCAAACTGGTCAGACAGGGCATACAGATATGCTGCAGACATTTCAAAAGTATTCTGTGGTGAATTCCACACACTGAGAACACTTAAGAATGGGGGGAAAGAGGGTGTTTTTTTAATGGCTCGATCCTGCATTGCAAATGGGACAGACGTCGCTTTGTGTGAAATGGTAAAAAAAAACAAAAACCCAAAAACACCCAGAATCCATTAGCAACTGGAAGTCAAAATGCTTTACCTAGGCAGTGCGATATGTGAGAAAGATGGACTATACATAACACAAGCAGGGCTATTTTTGGGCAGGTATGCACAGGAACGGAGTTCCGGCTGGCTCCTGAGTTGGCCACGCCCAGCAGGAGTTCATTAGCATAACAGGCCACACCCAACAGCAGAAACTCATTAGAATTGGCTACATTAGGGGTGTGTGGCCTAACATGCAAAGGAGTTCCTGCTCCAAAAAAACCCCCTGGGTTTTGGCAACAAACAAGGTAAACAGAATAAGAAGCAGAAGGTGGCCATACCCCCATGTTACCACACTTCTGATAACATGGGGGTATGGCCTAATATGCTAATGAGCTGCACTATCAGGGGTGTGGCCTAATATGCTAACGAGTTTCTGCTGTTGGGTGTGGCCTATTATGCTAATGAGTTCCTGCTGGGGCTTTTCTACAAAAAAAGCCCTGAACACAAGTCAATACGATACAATAGAATCTAAAATCTTGGGAAATTTTCCGTATTGGACACAAACAGAAGGGCCATTTCAGTAGGGGGGCAACCCCTGTTGGGAAATACCTGGAGAATTTGGGGGCGGAGCCTTGGGAAGCGGGCTGTGGAGAGGGGAGGGACCTCAGCAGAGTATAATGTCTTGGAGTCAACCCTCAAAGGCAGCCATTTTGTTTGGGGGAATTGATCTGGGTCATCTAGAGATCAATTGTAATCGCGAGGGATCTCCGGTTGCCACCTGGAAGCTGGCCACCCTAGACATTTGAGTTGGGGGGAATGTAACAGGGGGCAGCGTTAACCCCCTCCCCAAGTCCCATGCCACAGCCTCAACTCCACCCTGACACAACTTCTATTTAACTGTGAAGTGCATTTGAGAGACCCTCTGATGGGAATTATCTCCAGTCACTTTTCAGCCTGAATCTCACCTCTACTATTCATCCATCCATCCATCCGTCCATCCGTATATCCGTCCATCCGTCCATCCATCCATCCGTCCATCTATTCATTCATTTGATTCCCCACTCCTCCGCTTGCAGCTGCTGGATGACCTTGGGCAAGCCATAGTTCTCTGTTCTCTCAAGAGCCGTTCTCGAAAAGAGCTCTCTCAGCCCCACCTACCTCGCAGGGTGTCTGTTGTGGGGAGGGGAAGGGGAAGGATTTTGTAAGCCGCTCTCAGACTCCGAGTTAAGGGTGGGGTATAAATCCAATCTCCTCCTCCTCCCCCCCCCCCAGCTCCCCCCTGGAGGTTAGCAACTCTAGGCACTGGACAGCCCCTGTTAGTCAGGGCTAGGCCTTCATTTGCCCACCAAGGATGAGGAGTTCCCATCTCCCGAACCCAATTTCCTACCCTCAAGGAATTTAAGAGCGGGGGGGAGGTCTCCACAAAATAAGGCTGTAGGAATGTCCCCTATAGTAAAGACCACGGAGACTAGGGGAGGCAGCCTAGAGGGTCTCCTGGAAGTGACAGACTGAGATCACACACTAAATAATCCACTTTCAGTCCACTTTCAATCTACTTTCCAACTGGCGAAATCCAAAGTGCATTGTAAGTGGATTGAAAGTGGATTTTTTGAATCTGAAACATGGCTTATGACTGTTTCCCTTTTGCATTTTGTCTATTTGTTACTTGGTTATTTATTATGCTTCACTAATTGTAGATTCTGGACTTGGTAAGCCTGTAAGATTTGACGCGGAAGGTTGTTATTTCTTTTTCTGTTCTAATCTTTGATTATTTTGTATTTTGATTGTTACTTAATATGTTATGCGGATTTTAAATATATATATATATTAAGGAAGGAAGGAAGGAAGGAAGGAAGGAAGGAAGGAAGGAAGGAAGGAAGGAAGGAAGGAA
>NW_015172096.1:163262-204576 GCF_001447785.1 Gekko japonicus
GAAGGAAGGAAGGAAGGAAGGAAGGAAGGAAGGAAGGAAGGAAGGAAGGAAGGATTATTCAGTCACAATCACATCTTCCCAGCCATTTCCTTCGGGGGAACTGATCTCTGTTGTCTGGAGATGAGTTTTCACACACAGACTTTCAATCCACTTTCAATGCACTTGGCAACTGGATTTTACTGTGTGGAATTGCAAAATCCACATGCAACTGGTCGCTGAAGTGGATTGAAACTGCGTTTATTTAGCATGTAAACCCGGCCTGTTTTGTGTAAATAATCCACCTGAAATCATCATTGGGAGAGACGCAGCTCGAACAAAGTTGGTCTTGGACAGATAGGCTCCTTTCCTTCCCGCCTCACACCTTCCCCCTTCTTCTCCCTGATCCATATGGAGCCTTGGGGGGGGGGCAGGCGAGAACAGCTGGGGAGAATGGCTGCAGAGAAATCGGCTGTGCGTTTGAGAGTAATTTGAATCGGCTGTGATCCGTGGGGTCTGCTGGTTCGTAACACCTGGCCGACTTGGTTTGAGTGATGCAGCTGGTAAAGACCCGGTTCCAGTTGGCATTGCCATGACCGGTGTGAGGGAATTTTCTCTGAACATGTTTGAGGGATGGCCAGATGAATCTGTGAACAGAAATAGCCCCAAACCCCAGAACTCAGGCTTGCTTCCATTTATTTTCTGTGGACGTTTATATCACTTGCATGTAGAAGAAGGAGGAGGAGGAGGAGGACGAGGACATTGGATTTATACCCTGCCCTTCACTTGGAGTCTCAGAGCAGCTTACACAGTCCTTTCCCTTCCCCTCCCCACAACAGACACCCTGTGAGGTAGGTGGGGCTGAGAGAGCTCTTTTCGAGAACTGCTCTTTCCAGAACATCTGTGCCAGAACTATGGCTTGCCCATGGTCATCCAGCAGCTGCAAGTGGAGGAGTGGGGAATCAAACCCTGTTCTCCCAGATTAGAGTCCATGCACTTAACCACTACACCAAACTGGCTCTCTTGCAACTTGAGGTAGCCAACAATCAGTAACTTGACATAGCCAAGCAATCAGTTGCTCAAAGGTCTCCTTTGCTTTGGGTTGCCAACTTCCAGGTGGGTTCTGGAGATTTTTCAGGTGTGCAACTGATACTGAGATGACAGAGATGATGAAGAAGAATAGTCAGCTTTTATACCCTGCCTTTCTCTACCCTAAGGAGTCTCAAAGCAGCTTACAACTGCCTTCCCCTTCCCCTCCCCACAATAGGTACCTTTGGGGTAGGTTGGGCTGAAAGAGTCCAAACCATTTAAACCAAACAGTTGAGCAGTGGTCCCCACCACTCAGCTGTTTGCAAACCCCTGCTTTCTGCTCCCTGCGGCTTTTTGCGGGGAGCAGAAAACAAGGGCTTAAATGGCTCGGAGCCATTTAAACCAAACAGTTAAGCGGCAGTCCCACCGCTCAGGTGTATGGAAACCCCTGCCTTTTGCTCCCTGAAAAGCTGCGGGGAGCAGAAAGCAGGGGATTAAACTTTAAATGGCTTATGTACCCACACGAATCGGGTCGGTTCGCAAACCAACCTCTCAGTTCATACAGGTCCGTGGTTCGGTTTGTGAACCAAACTGCAAAAATGTGGTTCGTGCTCATCCCTTTGTTAAATAGGCCTGTCAGGTACCCCGTAGCTACCGGGGGGATTTGGGGGGGTAGGGTTGACAGACCCAGATTGGGAGACTCTTAGAGATTTGTGGATGGTGTCTTGAGAGGACAGGGACCTCAATGAGGTACAATGCTATAGAGTCCCCCCTCCAAAGCATCCATTTTCTACAGGGGAACTGATCTCGGAAGTCTGTAGATGAGCTCTAATTCCAAGAGATCCCTGGATCCCCCCTGGAGTTTGGCATCCCTAGCTCTGTATATCCATGAGGAAATTGCCGAGACAACAACATTTCCAAACAAGATAATGTGTCTGGGCACCACACGGCTTTGTAGTCAAATCAAACTTTTAAAATCTGCCCAAATCCTAGAAACGCTTGCTCCGTCCTCTGCGAGAAAAGCAGGTTTCTCTACACTGATAGGATTTGGGCTAGCCCTAGGCACCCCCCCCCTTCTTCAGTTTAAAGATTTATGTGCAGCATTTACCCCCTCCTCGAATTAATTCAGACCCCAACAGCGTGAAGATGGAAAGGAAAGGACCCTATTAAGAGTTGATATTAAGTTAATAGCAGGTGACAGTGACTTCATAAAAAAACACACCCGTGTAACACATCAAGGAGATGGAAATTTCAGTTCTGGTACATTACTCAGATTCCTTCGCCAGGGTCACAAGGATTATTTGTAAATTAAAAAAGAGAGAGAGCGAGGGAGAGGCTGTCAAAGTCACAAGGGCTTGCTATTCGCTGCGAATGCCAATGCACAGATCTGATATGTTTTGCAGGCCAAGTGTCCAACTTCCCCCTCCGTTTTAATTTCATTTCATTTATTAAGCATCCATTCCCGATGTAGATTCTTTTAGAGATGTCCAGTTTTTAACTTATTTCTTCGCTCTTCTTTCCCACCGGGGGCACTGATGCCACCCTCTTCCTTCTCCTCTTTGCCACTGACTGCCGCTGCCACTTCTGGCCAGTCCTCCATAATGCTGACCAATGCTGAGGTGGACAGTTCCCAGGATGCCTTGCAGGGGAGAACTAACATAAGAACATCAGAAGAGTACTACTGGATCAGTCCAGCTAGTTCAGCGTCCTGCCTCACACAGTGGCCAACCAGTTCCTCTGGATGGCCAACAACAGGGCATAGAGGCCGAGGCCTTCATAAGAACATCAGAAGAGCCCTGCTGGATCAGACCAGTGGTCCATCTAGTCCAGCATCCTTTCCCACACAGTGGCCAACCAGTTCCTCTGGAGGGCCAACAACAGGGCAGAGAGGACAAGGCTTTCATAAGAAGACAAGAAGAGCCCTGCTGGATCAGATCAGTGATCCATCTAGTCCAACATCCTGTTTCACATAGTGGCCAACCAGTTCTTCTGGACGGCCAACAACAGGGCATAGAGGCTGAGGCCTTCATAAGAACATCAGAAGAGCCCTGCTGGATCAGACCATCTGTCTAGGCCAACATCCTGTCTCACAGCGTGGCCAACCAGTTCCTCTGGATGGCAAATAACAGGGCATGGAGGCCGAGGCCTTCATAAGAACATCAGAAGAGCCCTGCTGGATCAGACCAATGGTCCATCTAGTCCAGTGGCTTTTTTTTTAAAAAAAACACTGTCTATGGAATGCAGTAAAAGTAACCTTGGTTGGAATACATTTTTTTCAAGATTTTATATCATTCTGCTTCTTCATGGCAATACATTTGTTGACAAACAGAGGTTTGACTCCTGAAAGCTTATACCCTGATAGCCTTGGGAGGAGTGTGTGTGTATTTGTATGTGTGTATGTGTGTGTATGTGTGAGTGTGTGTGCACCTGAGAGTCATGGTGACCTCTGGTGACTGACTCCTACTGGGGGCCTGGAGGATACTCAGAGAGGTGGCTGAGTGAAGCCTGCCCCCACCTCCCGACCGCTGGTATTCCTTGGAGGTCTCCCATCCAAGTACTTCCCAGAGTCGGCCCTGCTTAGCTTCCGAGATCTGACGAAATCGGGCTTGCCTGGGCTACCCAGGTCAGGGCATACCCTGATAGTCTTTTTGCTCGCTAAGGTGCCACTGGGCTCGAAGCACACAATTTAGAATTCATGTACAGCTCTCACACCAAGGACAACTGGGACTTGTGAAAAAACTGGATTCTCTGACCAGTTAGCAGAAGGGTAGTGGCTCAGTGGTAGAGCATCTCCTTGGCATGCAGAAGGTCCCAGGGTTCAATCCCCGGCATCTCCAGTTCAAAGGACCAGGCAGTAAGTGACGTGAAAGACCTCTGCCTGAGACCCTGGAGAAACGCTGCCAGTCTGAGTAGAACGTGACGGACCGAGGATCTAATTCAGTACGAAGGAGCTTCATAGGCGTTCAAACCAAACTCTTGTCCCCTAGATGCTGTGTTTTCTGTGCGGAAGGAGATATTTCATCCAGATGCGGCAGGAATTCAAAGAAAACCCTCCGAATTAATGACGGCTCCTGATACACACACACACCCGTCTCACCAGAGCACATGGTGTGCCTTATTTGTGCAAATCAGCTGGAGCTCTGAGTCATCTGGTTGCTCACACTGAGCACATGAAGCTGCCTTATACTGAGCCAGACCCTTGGTCCATCAACGTCGGTATTGTCTACTCAGACTGGCAGCAGCTCTTCAGGATCTCAAGCTGAGGTCTTTCCTATCACCTACTGCCCGGTCCTTTTTAACTGGAGATGCTGGCGACTGAACCTGGGACCTAGACGTTCTGCCCCTGAGTTACAAGGCTCCAGGCATGAACCCGCTTTATACTGAATCAGACCCTTGGTCCATCAACGTCAGTATTGTCCACTCAGACTGGCAGCAGCTCTTCAGATTCTCAGGTGGAGGTCCTTCACATCACCTACTGCTAGGTCTCTTAACCGGAGATTCGAGGGATCAGACCTGGGACCTTCTGCAGGCCAAGCAGATGCTCTTCCACTGATTCTGAGTAGGGATTTGAAATAGGCTAAGTGTACTGCTTTGTACATCATGCCAGCTCTGTGGATATAGTCTGGTAGAACATCACGGGACACAAACAGAGCCTGGTAGAATCAGATATTCACCAGTTTCTCCCAATCCAATGCTGCATCCTTGAGAACTGGCCAGACTGGTAAACTATCATCCTCTTGGCAATCCAATCTCACGTCGATGTGGTGCCACTAGAATTGCCAACCTTTAAGTGGATCCTGGTCTCCCAGAATGACAACTGATCTTCAGGCGACAGACATCCATTCTGTTGAAGAAAGTGGCGCTTTTGGAGGGCACTACCGCACCGCTGAATGCTCCAGCCTCCCTGTCCTCTATCCCCAAATCTCCAGGCATTTCCCAACCCAAAGTTGGCAACTCTAGATAGTAACTTTCTCAGGTTCTTCCTCAGGCAGTGGTCATGACTCGGTGGAAGAGCTTATGCTTGGCGTGCAGAAGATCCCAGGTTCAATCCCCAGTATCTCCAGTTAAAAAAGGCCAGGCAGTAGGTGATGCAAAAGACCTCAGTGGCTCAGTGGGAGAGCATCTGCTTGGCATGCAGTAGGTCCCAGGTTCAATCCCCGGCATCTCCAGTTAAAAGGACCAGGCAGTAGGTGATGTGAAAGAAGAAAAGAAAAAGAGATTGGATTTATACCGCACCCTTCACTACCCAAAGAAGTCTCAGAGCAGCTTACAATCTCCGTTCCCTTCCCCTCCCCACAACAGACACCCTGTGAGGTAGGTGGGGCTGAGAGAGCTCTGACAGAAACTGCTCTTCTTCAAGGACAGCTCTTATCAGAACTATGGCTTGCCCAAGGTAATCCAGCAGGTGCAAGTAAAGGAGTGGGGGAATCAAACCCGGTTCTCCCAGATTAGAGTCTGCACACTTAACCACTACACCAAACTGGCTCTCAGTAGCTCAGTGGCTCATTGGGAGAGCATCTGCTTGACATGCAGGAAGTCCCAGGTTCAATCTCTGGCATCTCCAGCTAAAAAGACCAGGCAGTAGGTGATGTGAAAGACCTCACTGGCTCAGTGGTAGAGCATCTGCTTGGCATGCAGAAGGTCCCAGGTCCAATCCCTGACATCTCCAGTTAAAAAGGACCAGGCAGTAGGTGATGTGAAAGACCTCATTGGGTCAGTGGGAAAGCATCTGCTTGGCATGCAGAAGGTCCCAGGTCCAATCCCCGGCATCTCCAGCTAAAAAGACCAGGCAGTAGGTGATGGGAAAGACCTCAGTGGCTCAGTGGGAGAGCATCTGCTTGGCATGCAGAAGGTCCCAGGTCTAATCCCCGGCATCTCCAGTTAAAAAGGACGAGGCAGGAGGTGATGGGAAAGACCTCATTGGCTCAGTGGGGGAGCATCTGCTTGGCATGCAGAAGGTCCCAGGTCCAATCCCCAGCATCTCCAGTTAAAACGACCAGGCAGTAAGTGATGTGAAAGACCTCAGTGGCTCAGTGGTAGCACATCTGCTTGGCACGCAGAAGTTCCCAGGTTCAATCCACAGCATCTCCAGTTGAAGGATCTGGCAGCAGGTGATGTGAAAGTCCTTGGAGAGCCTCTGCCAGTCTGACTTCGGTGGACCAAAGGTCTGATCCAGTAGAAGGCAGCTTCAAGGGTGTCCTCTCACCAGAACAGGGGAAAGGCCTGGTCCCATTCAGCTTGCGGCAATATCAGATATGGAATCCGTCATCAGTGGTGATGCTTTAAGTACAACCATAACTTCCCGTGCGTCTTCTGTCCCCCTGCACTGGGTGGGGGCCGAGCGGACATTTCTGAGTAATACAGTAATTACGTGGTTATTAAAAACAGTAATCATCCGAGAAATACCCAGCGCTGAAAAAAAGAAGCAAAATCCCATCAAGGGGAAATATACGGACACTGTAAAAAACGGAGCTTCCCGGTTGCCTGCATAAGTACGGGGCAAGGAGAAGAGAAGGATGCATAAAGAACGTGCTGAAGATCCCAGTGAGACCCTCACGACTAGTTAAGAGACAATGGACTCCTCAATCAGGAGCAAAGGGAACCGTTCCAGGCCCCGGGTCCCTCCCATGGAGGATAGTCACTGCTAAGAAAAGACGCTTAATAACGAAGGAAGTGAGCGTCTTGTACATGACAATATACCCGGAGTTTATTTTCTTTGCAAGCAGCTTAGCTTTTTCCTCTCCCCCCCCCCAAGGTTTCTGATCCCATTTTAATTTGTTATCAAAGTAATCTCCTCTCCCAGCTGGAGCTGCGCCGTGGTTCTCTTGTAAGGCAAGCTGGCAGGTTGTTCGCCTTGAATAGCATTTGGTGACGCTCACCTGTTCGGCAGCCGTCAGGGGCTCCAGGTGCCAGAAGCGAAGAGAAGGCGGGCGGGTTGTTTTGACTGCCCCCCCTTTCATGGAAGATGAAGAACGGCTGAAAGGAATATGCAGACCTGCCCCCACCCCTGCGCTTTATACAGGCTTCAGAAGTGACAAACAGTGTATAAGCGGGAGACGGCAACCCCGAGTCTATTAGCTGTGTGACGGAGCCCTCCAGTCCCTTCCGAGCTACATAATGGCATTAAAGAGTCTTCTTGGAGCTGTCCTCGGTACTGAAGAAGCCCAGCTTGGCACGCGGAAGAAATCACAATCTTTGTTTGGACCTTCTACGTGGACGCATGCAACTGTCATTTAAGTGTAATTGGACCCATCTCGGGGAAACAGAGGAATTTGTGGGGAGGGGGAGTTACAAAATAGAATTGAGTCCTGGCAGAATCAAAGCCAGCGGTTCTAGAGAAGTGGGCAGTTGCAAGCAGGATGCAGTTCAAGAAAGATAAATGCACAGTATTACACCTGGGCCACAAAAAATGTCAAGCACAAATACTGGATGGGGGATACGTTTCTGGGGAGTAGTGTATGCTTAAGAGATCTCGGGCTAAGGGTGGACTGTAAACTGAATATGAGCAGTCAGTGTGATGCGGTGGCAAAAAAGGCAAATTCAGACTTGGGTTGTATTAAAAGGGCCATGGCATCGAAATCGCAGGAGGTCACAGCCCCTCTGTAGACTGCCTTGGTCAGGCCGCACCTGGAGTCCTGTGTGCAGCTCTGGAGGCCTCACTTCAAAAAGGATGTGGGCAAAATCGAGAGGGTGCAGAAGAGAGCGACAAGGATGATCAGGGGTCTGGAGACTGAACCCTACGAGGAAAGGCTAAGAGTCTTGGGAATGTTTAGTTTGGAGAAGAGGAGATTGAGGGGGGACGTGATTGCTCTCTTTAAATATTTGAAAGACTGTCATTTGGAGGATGGGGGAAGACAGGAAGGCCTGGCGTGATCTGGTCCATGGGGTCGCGAAGAGTCGGACTCGACTGTGCAACTGAACAACAACAACATTTGGAGGAGGGCAAGGAGCTGTTCCGATTGGCAGCAGAGGATAGGACCCGAAGCAATGGGTTTAAATTATGCGCAGAAAGGGATTGGCTGGATATTATGAGAAACTTTTTCACAGTCAGAGTGGTTCAGAGGTGGAATCAGCTGCCTAGGGAGGTGGTCAGCTCCCCTCCACTGGCAGAATATTTGTCAGAGATGCTTTAGGCTGGTCCTGTAGTGGGCAGGGGGTTGGACTAGATGGTCTGTATGGCCCCTTCCAGGCACTGTATGGCACCGATGGACCTCTGCTCCACATGCTTATCCAATTCCCTCATGAAGCTGTCCATCCTTGTAGCTGCCACCACCTCCTGTGGCAGTGAATTCCATGTGTTAATCACTCTTTTGGTGAAGAAGGACTTCCTTCAATCCGTTCTAACCTGACTGCTCAGCAATTTCATGGAGTGCCCACGAGTTCTTATATTGTGAGAAAGGGAGAAAAGTACTTCTTTCTCAACCTGCTCTATCCCATGCATAATCCTGTAAACCTCGATCATGTCACCCCTCACATGTCGTTTCTCCAAGCTAAAGAGCCCCAAGTGTTTTAACCTTTCTTTATAGGGAAAGTGGTTCTAACCCTTTTATCATTCTAGTTGCCCTTTTCTGCACTTTTCCCAATGCTATAATATCCTTGGAAGCTAAGTAGGGCCGACCCCTGACAAGTTTGATCCCTTTAAATGTTTTTGAGAAGAAGTGGGAGTGGGACTTGTGCACCCTCCCCCCCCCTGATTCTTCTCTAAAAACCTTTAAAAACTCAAAAAAATCTTGTGGGGCGGGGCCATCAATAGCCCCACTGTAGCCATGGGCAAGTTAGGGACACAAAACGTTTTGTGACGTGCACAATCCAATAATCAGTCGCTTAAAATTAACTGTAAGTGCGAGCCATTATTAACAGCTTTACTTTAAAAGAATGGCTCTCCTCCCTGTGTTTCAGGCAAGTCCTTTTTACAAAACAGCCCTACAATTCTTGCTTCACTTTGGGAATTCTTGTCCGCCACTCCCCTCCTAAATCTTATCTTAAAAAAAAATAGCCTTTTAAAAATCAACTAGCATATTCAAGACGATCCGTCGCGAGATACACTTTGATAATTTTACGAGAAAGGTTCAGTTCGTTTAGTAAAAGACCACTTTGCTTGCTTGTTTTATTGTTCCTGTGTCATAAAAAAAAAAGGCTTCGGCAGAAATGGAAAAAATGCATTATGGGCTTTTTTGGTAAGTGCTAATGACGGTGGATGGATGGGAAAGTAGATTAGTATAATTGGACAGCCAATCTGAATTGTTAGTAGTAGTAAATTGCAGGAATTTAAAAAAAAAGAAGGAAAGGAAAGGGGGAAAGGATTGCATGTCAACATGGTAGAGTATAGAGGGCTTCAAACTATTCACCCCGTGACTAATGTCTGACGTTGTTCTGCAGTTCTTTTTGATGTGTGGTGAGATTCCGGTGCCGTCGCTCCGCAATTATTACACCAGTTCAAAGAGGTAAGGTAGCCATATTATCCCCATATTATTCCCCCATGGAAACTTTCCAGGTGACCTTGGGCCAGGCACACTGTCTCAGCCTATCGTAAGAACATAAGTGAAGCCATTTTGGATCATGCCAATGGCTAATCCAGTCCAACACTCTGTGACACACAGTGGCCAAAACCCAGGTGTCATCAGGTGGTCCACTAGTGGGGCCAGAACTACAGAAGTCCTCCCACTGTTGCCTCCCAAACACCAAGAATATAGAGCATCACTGCCCCAGACAGCGTGTCCCATCTATACCTTGTGGCTAATAGCCACTGATGAACCTCTGGGCCATATGTTTATCCAGTTCGCTCTTATAAGAACATCAGAGAAGCCAATGTTGGATCAGGCCAATGGCCCATCTAGTCGAACACTCTGTCACACAGTGGCCAAAAACACCAGGTGCCATCAGGAGGTCCAGCAGTGGGGCCAGGACACTAGAAGCCCTCCCACTGTTGCCCCCCCCAGGCACCAAGAATACAGAGCATCCCTTGCCCCAGACCGAGAGTTCCTATCTATACCTTGTGGCTAACAGCCACTGATGGACTTCTGCTCCATATGCTTATCTAATTCCCTCTTGAAGCTGTCCACGCTTGTAGCCACCACCACCTCCTGTGGCAGTAGGTGATTTCACCTGTTGGAGGAACGGCTATTGTGCTGTTGAAACCAAAACCTTATGATCCAAGCCATAGACTTGGTTTGAGGTGGCATTCCTATTTGACATGAAGAAGGCCCCTGGACTTACATCGGAATGTCTTAGGGGTTGCCAGCTACAGATTAGGAAATTCCTGGAGATTTTTTTTTGGGGGGGGTCTGGGGAGGGTGGGATTTGGGGAGAGAAGGGATTTTATTGGGGGATAATGCCAGAGAGTGCACCTTGTTAGAGAATAAGCCTGATATTTGCTTTATGGACTATTTATTGCTACACACAATGGACTGTGCACGCACACATAGGCTCAGAATGCTGTACACTTTAGGTCACCTGTTGTGATGCCACACATAGAGGGTGCCTGCACATACCTTACATGTAAATAAGGTTTCAGCTACACAGTTGCCCAGCCTGGTGCAGAAGCACAAACTTCCATTGTTGTGAGCAATGAAACAACAACTCTAGGAGGAAACAGCCCCCATGACAAAGCTGCTTGTGGTCACGTACTACTCACTGCCTGCTTTGTTCCTGAGCTGGTATTTCCTGCCATATGGATATTTGTGGGCAAGGGTCAGCGATACAAGATGGGCAGAGATCAGCGATTAGGCACACCTATCCTGATTTTAGCCCATATTTCCAGACTCTGTAAACATCTGGATTGGCCAGTAACTCTGACCAATCCAGAGTCCTGACCTTTGCACATCCTGCACCTGTGGACATGTTAAAGAAGGTAGCTTGTTAATTATTGCACTATGTAAGCATCCTTAAGATGCTCTCCCTAGAGTATCTGTTTCCCCCGGTTTCTGTACGTGCAAGTCCCAACCTCACCCCACGGTGGGGGTGGGGGGCAGAGTGTGCATAAAATAAACGCTTGCTGCCTTGAGAGGCAGACTGATTTCTCTACCCTCAAGAGAGCTGTCTCGTGTGATTCCTTCAGACATTTGGTTATCAATGAAACTGGCCAGCTTCATCAGCACTACAATGGAGCATCCTGACCTGGATTTCACACCTGCCCAGATGCCATACTCCAAGTAAGGTTTTAGGTTACAATATTGGCCAACCCTTTTAGGTAACCTCCCCTTCCCACATACAACCAATAGGATCGTTTGTGGGACGGACTAACAGGTAGGTGGGTCAAGAGGTTGGCACGGTTACCACCCATCTCTTGGACCCCCTATAAAAGGAGAGAACCAGTCACCTGGCCCCTCCTACCTGGCTAGATAGCATCTCCCCCGCAACAACCCCTGTCTGCTTTTGCCCCTCTTAAGTCCCACTTACTATCCCCAACCCTTGCCTCTACTTTGATCTCTTGATCTGCAGTCAAGGGACCCACACACATTCCAGCTGGTTCTGGTCGTGTGTGAATCCCCTTTGTTTCCATTTCTTCCCCTCCATTCTTCATTGGAACAACCAAGCTGCAAGACAGATAAGTATCGCCCACCATCGACCCCTACCTGCTAATGCAACTGTGCTTATTTCCTACTGTAAAGCTTAGAAACTCGATTGAATGTGTGAGTGTGTCAGTATTGTTTGTATGCGATATATTTTTAAGTAAAAGACATCTATTTTAACTACAACAGCCTTGGATTCTTTACTGGTAACCCTTGGTGGGATCAGGACCTTGGTATAAACGGGCAAGAACCCATTTATAAATTGCCAATTGCTAAATAAAGCAATTCGGCTAATAACCTTCCAAAGCAGCCGTTTTCTCTAGGGGGGTTGATTTCCATTGCCTGAAGATCAGCTGTAACCCCAGGAGATCTCCAGCCACCAACTTTCTCTGTATGTTCCCCAAAGAGCACTGAGGTCAGGGTCTCAAAACCGCTTGACCCTACCCGGACTGAAAGAAACCAGACTGGCCTCTACTAGAATCATGTAATGTTAGAGTTGGAAGGGACCTTGCAGATCATCTACTCCAACCCCCTGCAATCTGCAGGAGCATAGACTAGCATACGAGGGCTAGGGCCTTCTCAGTAGCGGCTCCATACTGGTGGAATGAGCTCCTGGAAGACATCAGGGCCCTGCGGGACCTTTTACAGTTCCGCAGGGCCTGCAAAACGGAGCTCTTCCACCAGGCCTGCGATTAGGAGCTGCTATCAACAACAATGAAGTGGGTTAAGGCCTTTCATGACAGCAACGACCTACATAATGAAAACAGAAGACAAAAACAAGTGTAGTAAACAGACCCAACAATTACAACTAGCCAAAACGCTGAAGAACATGTCATAGAGAATGATGTATACAAAACAGCTACAATGAAAAAATACAAAATGTAAACAACGGAGAACTGGTATGTACTACAATGTATAAACAATGGAGAATTACTGAATAATTCGACATTGTGTCCGGATGTTTGATAACAACGTTTCAAAGTTCATCCTTCATCAGGGTGTTCCCTTTAAGCTGCTGTGGTTTTCATACTCATATGCATTGGGAACAGTAATAATTAATTACAAGATCAGACGTCTTGCTTTAATAGCTTCAGTCTTGCAGCGGGACTTGATATTTGTAATATGTATGAATTTTAAGGCATTCTGTATATATTGAAGTGCTGCTTTACTGTATTTTAACTTTTAATGTAAGCTGCCCTGAGCCCGCTTCGGCAGGGAGGGTGGAATACAAATTGAATCAATAAATAAACTTTGAAATAGATTATTTTCAGGACTTACATGTCCATCTGTATTTTTTTACACAGTAGCTGCGGTGGCTCAAGTGGATAAGACCCTGAACTGCAGGCTGTGGAAGGTCAGTAGTTCAGCAGTTCGAGACCTGAGTGTGCCACATGACAAAGTGAGCTCCCGTCTCTAGTTCCAGCTCCTGCCAACCTAGCAGTTCGAAAGCAAGAAATTGCAAGTAGATAAATAGGTACCACTTAGGTGGGAAGGGAACAGCATTCCGTGCACCTTGGTGTTTAGTCATGCCGGCCACATGACCACGGAAATGTCTTCGGACAGCGCTGGCTTTTCGGCTTTGAAATGGAGATGAGCACTGCAACCCTAGAGTCGGACTCGACTGGCTTTCGAGCAAGGGAAACCTTTACCTTTACCTCTACAGCCATAGTGCTGTGATTTTGTATAAAACCAACTGGAAGTTGGCAATCCTTGGTTGTCCATGTATCGGGATATATCCATCACAAGGAGAAGTATGGATGGGTCTGGCATCGGAGGGCTTGGCAGCAGAAATGTGAACCCCAGCATGTTTCATCCAAGGCAGAGAAATTACTCTTCCTTTCCCGAAAGCCAAAACCCACGACAAGCATTCCCGATTGTAGCAAATTAAGATTTTAATGGTGCCTTCAGGGTGGGCTCATGAACTTGTAACCCTCCTGTTTACTTATCCATCTTCCCACAACTTTTTGGCTTCTAATTGCTCTCTTCCTCGCTGGCTTGTTTACTCGCCTGACTCGTCTGCCTCTCTCTTTTTTTGCTGGAAGGCATCATTTCTCCTGAGCTTGATGAGTTCCTTTCATTGTTGGTTATTAAATGTTTCACCTCTTCCCCCCTCCCTGCTTTTGCCCTGCCCTGAAAACTTGGATTTGTGCTGAGGGTGAGAAGATCATAAATAACAGTTGCATTTGACCCAATAGGCGGGGTTTTGGAACAGAACTGGGGTTAGGAACATAAGAAGAGCCCTGCTGGATCAGACCAGTGGTCCATCAAGAAGAAGGAGAAGAAAAAGGAGAAGAAGGAGAAGGAGGAGGAGAAGAAGAAGAAGGAGAAGGAGGAGGAGAAGGAGGAGGAGGAGGAGGAGAAGAAGAAGAAGGAGGAGGAGAAGGAGGAGGAGGAGAAAGAGGAGAAGGAGAAGGAGGAGAGGAGGAGGAGGACCAGGAGATTGGATTAATACCCCACCCTTCACTACCCAAAGGTGTCTCAGAGCTGCTTACAAACTCCTTTCCCTCCCCCTTCCCCACAACAGACACCCTGTGAGGTAGGTGGGGCTGAGAGAGTTCTGACAGAAACGGCTCTTTTTCAAGAACAGCTGTGCCAGAACTATGGCTTGCCCAAGGTCATCCAGCAGGTGCAAGTGGAGTAGTGGGGAATCAAATCCGGTTCTCCCAGATTAGAGTCCGCGCACTTAACCATGACACCAGGCTGGCTCCATCTAACCCAGCATCATGTCTCACACAGTGGCCAGCCAGTTCCTCTGGAGGGCCAACAACAGGGCAGAGAGGTCGAGGCCTTGATAAGAACATCAGAAGTGCCGCTCTGGATCAGACCAGTGGTCCATCTAGTCCAGTATCCTGTCTCCCACAGTGGCCAACCAGTTCCTCTGGAGGGCCAGCAATGGGGCAGAGAGGCCAAAGCCTTCATAAGAACATAAGAAGTGCCCCTCTGGGTCATAGTGGTCCATCTAGTCCAGCATCCTGGCTCACACAGTGGCCAACCAGTTCCTCTAGGGCTCCAACAACAGGGCACAGAGGCTGAGGACTTCCCTAATGCTGTTTCCTGGCACTGGGATTCAGAGGCTGACTGCCTCTGAATGTGGAGGTTCAGATTCTAGTGATAATTTAGGGACCCCTCTTATAGGGAATGTGGGATTTGGGGAAATTGGGAGCTGAATTTGGTTGCTTTCTTGACAGGTACTGTTCTTCCAGCAACTTCATTTAGGAGCAACGTCAACTATGTCAAGATTCAGCCCCAAGCCAAGGATGTCCCTTTCTGTACCTTTTATCATGGATGCCACTATGACATTCCGTCACAGCGTTAGACAGATCCCTCAGCTCTGAGACTCATGGCAGTTCAATTTCCACCCAAAAAATAAATAAATCAGGATGTCTGAAGCAAAAAGTTAACTTGTTCACGCTAGGGTTGCCAGATTCTACCAATGCTACAGTGGGGGAGACGCGGCCCCTCTCTGGGACTTCTTCGGCATGCGTGCGAAGGACGCGCGCCACAATGACATCACCCGGAAGTGACACCATTGTGTTGGGCACATTGGGGCGGGACCACTATCATCCAAGGGAAAACCATAGAGTTTTCCCTCGAATGATACAGCGTCCCCCTCGCAACGTGCCTGGTGTGATGTCATCACGCCAGGCACTTTGCCACGATCCCGGCATTTGGGGGGTGGGGTTCCCCCGGCAGTGAGATCTGGGCCAGTGGGTAAGGGGCCCATCAAGCAGGCAACCCCCCAACCCCCCAGGGGACCTGGCAACCCTAGGCCATATTCAAATCATAAGGGGAGTAATTAACAGAATGCACTGGGAAAAAGGAATGGGACGCAGGGCTCTTTTTGTAGCAGGGACTCCTCTGCATATTAGGTGGACACACCCCTAATGCAGCCAATCCTCCAAGAGCTTACAGAGCTCTTCTTACAGGGGCTACTTTAAAGCTCTTGGAGGATTGGCTACATTAAGGGTGTGTCGCCCAGGGCTCTTTTTGTAGCAGGGACTCCTCTGCATATTAAGTGACACACCCCTGATGTAGCCAATCCTCCAAGAGCTCACAGAGCTCTTCTTACAGGGGCTACTGTAAGCTCTTGGAGGATTGGCTACATTAGGGGTGTCGCAGGGCTCTTTTTGTAGCAGGGACTCTGTTGCATGTTAGGTGGACACACCCCTAATGTAGCCAATCCTCCAATAGCTCACAGAGCTCTTCTTACAGGGGCTACTGCAAGCTCTTGGAGGATTGGCTGCATTAGGGGTGTGTCGACCAGAGCACTTTTTGTAGCAGGGACTCCTTTGCATATTAAGTGACACACCCCTAATGTAGCCAATCCTCCAAGCGCTTACAGATCTCTTCTTACAGGGGCTACTGCAAGCACTTGGAGGATTGGCTACCTTAGGAGTATGTCGCCCAGAGCTCTTTCTGTGTCAGGGACGCCTTTGCATATTAGGCGGACACACCCCTAATGTAGCCAATCCTCCAAGCGCTTGCAGAGCTCTTCTTACAGGGGCTACTGTAAGCTCTTGGAGGATTGGCTACATTGGGAGGGAGGTTGCCTAATAGGCAAAGGAGTTCCTGCTACAAAAAGAGCCCGCAACACTTTTGTGTCAGCTGTTCATGCAACAAAGCTGCTTTTTTTTTTTTAATAAAGTCTGCACAGATCTCCAATGGGCAATCGGAAGCCGTCCAGGGCAGGAGCCCCACCTGGCCCAGCACCCTTTCTAAAAAGTGCCAGGAAAGGTATTCTAAGTGATCGCTGGCTTTTCGAAAGCTGTGGTATCAACAAACGGTTTGCAAAGTAAAGGAACAGAGAAGCGTGAACAAAACAGAGGTGGCACTCACAGACTACTGTTCTGTGCAGGGATGCTGTTCCCCAGTTGGGGGCGGGGGATCCCCCAATTTTGGGGCCTCTTCCCTGTTGCTGGCCAGGGGGGGTGGGAATCCCGCCCCCAAATTCAGGGTCATGACCTCACACAAAAGTGATATCATCGCGTCAGCACCGTCGCGCCGCGACAATCTGATATTTTGGGCAAAACTCAACGGTAATAAGAACATAAGAACATAAGAGACGCCAATGTTGGATCAGGCCAAAGGCCCATCCAGTCCAACACTCTGTGTCACACAGTGGCCAGAAATACCAGTGCCATCAGGAGGTCCAGCAGTGGGGCCAGGACATTAGAAGCCCTCCCACTGTTGACCCCCCCCCCAAGCACCAAGAAGACAGAGCATCACTTGCCCCAGAGCCCCTAGCTATACCTTGTGGCTAATAGCCACTGATGGACCTCTGCTCCATATGCTTATCTAATTCCCTTTTGAAGCCGTCCATGCTTGTAGCACCCACCACTTCCTGTGGCAGTGAATTCCATGTGTTAATCACTCTTTGGGTGAAGAAGTACTTCCTTTTATCCGTTCTAACCCGACCGCTCTGCAGTTTCATGGAGTGCCCACGAGTTCTTGTATTGTGAGAAAGGGAGAAAAGTACCTCTTTCTTTACCTGCTCTTTCCCATGCATAATCTTATAAACCTCGATCATGTCACCCCTCAGTCGTCTTTTCTCCAAGCTAAAGAGCCCTAAGCGCTTTAACCTTTCCTCATAGGGAAAGTGTTCCAACCCTTTTATCATTCGAGTTGCCCTTTTCTGCACTTTTTCCAAAGCTATAATATCCTTTTTAAGGTGTGGTGACCAGAACTGCACACAGTATTCCAAATGAGGTCTCACCATTGATTTATATAGGGGCATTATTATATTGGCTGATCTGTTTTCAATACCCTTCCTAATAATCCCCAGCATAGCATTGGCCTTCTTTATTGCAGTCACACACTGTCTCGACATTTTCAGTGAGTTATCCACTACAACTCCAAGATCTCTCTCTTGCTCAGTCTCTGCCAGTTCAGACCCCATCAATGTGTATTTATATTTAGGATTTTTGGCTCCAATGTGCATCACCTTGCACTTGGCCACATTGAACCCCATTTGCCATGTTGACGCCCACTCGCCCATCCTTGACAGATCCCCTTGGAGTGCCTCACAATCCTCACTGGTTTTCACCACCCTGAACAACTTTGTATCATCCGCAAATTTAGCCACTTCACTGCTTACTCCCATCTCCAAATCATTAATGAACAAGTTAAAAAGCAGTGGACCAAGTACTGATCCCTGCGGTACCCCACTGCTTACCACCCTCCACTGAGAAAATTGCCCACCTACACTCACTCTCTGTTTTCTATGAACTAGCCAGTTTTTGATCCATAAAAGGACTTGTCCTTCTATCCCATGATTTTTGAGCTTACTTAGGAGCCTTTGATGAGGAACTTTATCAAAAGCTTTCTGGAAGTCAAGGTAAATAATATCTATTGGATCCCCCTTGTCCACATGTTTGTTCACCCCCTCAAAGAACACTAACAGGTTAGTGAGACAAGATCTTCCCTTACAGAAACCGTGCTGAGTCTGCCTCAATAGGTTTTGTTCATCTATGTGCCTACTAATTCTTTCCTTAATAATGGTTTCCACCAATTTACCCGGTATCGACGTCAGACTGACTGGCCTGTAATTTCCCGGATCTCCTCTGGAACCCTTTTTAAAGATGGGAGTGACATTAGCTACCTTCCAATCCTCAGGAATGGAGGCAGATTTTAAGGAAAGATTACATATCTTTGTCAGGAGATCTACAAGTTCACATTTGAGTTCTTTCAGAACTCTCGGATGTATGCCATCTGGGCCTGGTGATTTTTCAGTTTTTAAGTTGTCTATCAGTTTTAGGACCTCCTCTCTCATCACCTCAATCTGACTCAGGTCTTCCAACACCCCTCCTGAAATCAGTGGTTCTGGAGTGGGCAAGCACTTCTCATCTTCCACAGTGAAGACGGAGGCAAAAAATGCATTTAGCTTCTCAGCCATTTCCCTATCATCCTTCAATACTCCTTTTACCCCTTGGTCGTCCAAGGGCCCCACTGCCTCCCTGGCTGGTTTCCTGTTTCTAATGTATTTGAAGAAAGTTTTATTGTTGGTTTTTACGTTTTTTGCTATATGCTCCTCATATTCCCTTTTTGCCTGCCTGACCTCAGACTTGCATTTTATTTGCCATAGCCTGTGTTCCGTTTTATCAGCCTCACTGTGACTAGCTTTCCACTGCTTAAAGGAATTCTTTTTACTTTTTACAGCCTCCATTACTCTGTTTGTTAACCATGCAGGCTTTTTCCTATACCTGTTTGTGCCTTTCCTAACCTGCGGAATATATATTTTTTGAGCTTCTAGGATCGTAGTTTTAAATAGATCCCAAGCTTCCCCAATTGTTTTGACCCTTTCTACTTTTCCTTTCAGTTTCCTCCCCACGTGTCCCCTCATATCAGAGAAATTACCCCTTTTAAAGTTAAAAATGGTTGTGTGAGTCTTTTTGGCCAATTCTCTATTTGTACAAATGATGAACTCAACAACATTATGATCACTGTTTCCAAGCGGTGCAATCACTTTTACATCTCTCACCAGGTCTTGAGTGTTACTTAGGACCAAATCAAGGATCGCCTCTCCCCTGGTAGGTTCCGTGACCATCTGCTCCATAGCACAGTCATTTAGAGTGTCTAGAAACTCAATCTCTTTTTCCCGACTAGAACACATATTGACCCAATCAATGTGTGGGTAGTTAAAATCACCTATTATTACACAGTGTTTTTGTCTAGTTGCTATCTTTAAGGCATTCATCATTTTATAATCCTCCTCTATCTTTTGATCTGGTGGGCGATAACAAACTCCCAGTGTTAAGTTTCCTTTTGGCCCCCCTATTTCAACCCATAGAACTTCCAGAAGCGAATCCAATTCACTTAGCCTCTCAATCTTTCTAGACTTTATACCCTCTCTGACATACAGAGCTACCCCACCTCCAACCCTTCCCCCCCTATCCTTCCGATATAATATATAACCGGGAATCACTGTGTCCCACTGATTTTCCTCATCCCACCAAGTTTCAGAAATACCCACAATGTCTATTTTTCCCTCCGACACCAAGCACTCCAACTCCCCGATTTTACCTCGGACACTTCTAGCATTTGTATAGAAACAGCTGTAATTTCCCTTACAAGTTAAGCCTGCATCCTTCCTCTTGCTATCTCGAGTCGTTGTCCGGCAGTCCATGTCACCAGCCATGGCCTCTGTGGACAATTTCAATCCACCTCCCTGTAGAAAAGCAACCGGTACCCCCTCACCTCTCTCAGATGAGCCAACCCGAACCAGAGACTTTTCATCTCCTGTCGGCTTTCCCCCAATATTCAGTTTAAAAGCTGCTCTGCCACCTTTTTGATTTTAAGTGCCAGCAGCCTGGTTCCTTCTCGGGACAAGTGGAGACCGTCTCGCCTGTACAGCTCCCTCTTGTTCCAAAAAGTATCCCAGTGCCTAACAAACCTGAACCCTTCCCCCCTACACCATCGTCTCATCCACGCATTGAGACTCCTGATCTCTGCCTGTCTCTCCGGCCCTGCGCGTGGAACAGGTAACACTTCTGAGAAGGCTACCTTGGAGGTCCTGGACCTAAGTTTCCTGCCCAGCAGCCTAAATTTCTCCTCCAGGACCTCACGACTGCATTTCCCCACATCGTTGGTGCCGACATGCACCACGACCACTGGCTCCTCCCCAGCACTATCTACCAGCCTATCTAAAACACGCGTAATGTCCGCTACCTTCGCACCAGGCAGGCAAGTCACCATACGGTCAGTACGCGGGTTCGCCACCCAGCTGTCTACCTGCCTAAGGATCGAATCACCCACTACCAAGAGCCCCCCTCCCACCCTGCTCAGGGATGGTTCCTTGGTGCAAAAGGAGAGCCGCTCACCAGCTGGGGAAGAGGTCCCTTCTGAGGGCACATTCCCCTTATCCTCAGCATGGTGCCCTGTTTCCCCTAGACCCTCATGCTCCCTGACAGCAGCGGGGCTGCCAGATCCAGAGTGGGACGTAGCTAACAAGTCCCCGAGAGTCTTTTCTGTGCGCCTAGCTGACTGTCTCTGCTTCTCCAGGTCAGCCACCTTGGCCTCAAGGGAGCACACACGTTCCCTGAGAACCAGGAGCTCCTTGCACCGAGGACACACCCAAGACTTCTGCCCAGTGGGCAGATAGTCATACATGTGACACTCCGTGCAAAACACTGGATAGCCCCCAACCCCCTGCTGGCATTCTGGCTTCATAATTCTTTTAAAATAAATAAATATAATCCCCCTTTTAAACCCTTGGTATTTATGTGGGTTTTGTTATCAAGTCAAATTATTTTACGGGAAAGACAAAGAGCCTAGGGCCTTGTCTTTCTGGCTCTTTTTGGGCTTCTTACAGCGCCCCTAGTCTAAGAGTCCCTAGGCTAAGAGCCACAGGCAAAGAGCCCTTTAGCTCACCCTTCGGCTCGTGCCAGAGGCTCGTGCCTCTGCCAAGGTGCTTCCTTAAATAGAGGCCTCCCCCAGCAGAGTTTTGCCCACAATACTGAAGTGTTACTGTGAAACTCATAGGGTTTTCGAGGCAAGAGATAAACAGAGGTGGTTTGCCATTGCATGCTTCCTTGGCCTCCCATCCAAGCAATATCCAGGGTGAAGACCTGACGGGATTGGGCTAGCCATCCAGGTCAGGGATACCAGCCCTATATTTTGTCACTGACATAAGAACATAAGAGAAGCCAGTGTTGGATCAGGTGATTGACCCATCCAGTCCAACACTCTGTGTCACACAGTGGCCAAAAATACCAGGTGCCATCAGGAGGTCCATCAGTGGGGCCAGGAAACTAGAAGCCCTCCCACTGTTTGCCCCCCCCAACAAGCACCAAGAACACAGAGCATCCCTTGCCCCAGACTGAGAGTTCCTACCTATACCTTGTGGCTAAGAGCCACTGATGGACCTCTGCTCCATATGCTTATCCAATTCCCTCTTATAAGAACATAAGAGAAGCCAATGTTGGATCAGGCCAATGGCCCATCCAGTCTAACATTCTGTCACATAGTGGCCAAAAATACCAGGTGCCATCAGGAGGTCCACCACTGGGGCCAGGACATTAGAAGCCCTCCCACTGTTGCCCCCCCAGCACCAAGAAGACAGAGCATCACTTGCCCCAGAGCCCCTATCTATACCTTGTGGCTAATAGCCACAGATGGACCTCTGCTCCATATGCTTATCTAATTCCCTTTTGAAGCCGTCCATGCTTGTAGCCGCCACCACTTCCTGTGGCAGTGAATTCCATGTGTCAATCACTCTTTGGGTGAAGAAGTACTTCCTTTTATCCGTTCTAACCCATCCGCTCAGCAATTGTTGGATCATGAAGCCAATGTTGGACCAGGCCAATGGCCGCTGCCACCTCCTGTGGCAGTGAATTCCATGTGTCAATCACTCTTTGGGTGAAGAAGTACTTCCTTTTATCTGTTCTTATATTGTGAGAAAGGGAGAAAAGTGCCTCTTTCTCTATCTGCTCTATCCCATGCATAATCTTATAAACCTCGATCATGTCACCCCTCAGCCATCGTTTCTCCATCTTGTCAAATGTATAGTAGTGACTTCTCCAAAACTCCATCCCGACTAGAGTTGACAGCAATGTTCCCTCTAAGCTCCACAGTGTTGTGACCAAAAATTCTACCTTGTGACCAAAAAAGCTAGTAGCTTTAAAGTTGTCAGTCTACGTTTGACTATCATATAAACTGATTTCTTAGAAGTTTATTTCCATAACCTTCTAAAAATCTCAGAATGAATTCTTTTAAACTATATATTTAACAGTCATTTAAACATTATAAGAGAAAACAGAATCAAGTCAAACTTTATAACAGAAAACATTGTCCTCTATGAGGGTAACCAGGCTTCCAGACAACAGGTCTACCCACCTCTTTCCACTATATTGGTAGACCTGGCCTCAGACTGCCGCCCTGCACTGAGCCTTAGAAAACATACCAGCACTGTGGGGGGTGCTTTTGCAGTCTACTCTGGGTTGTTGTTTTTTTTAGTGAAATATGACAAATTTACAGGTCAAGTATAACAGAGGTGGAACTGTTAGAACCAATGTTGCCTCTAAGCTGTGGAGTCCTGTGAGCAAAAGTTCTACTTTGTGAGCTGCTGGCATTAAAGGTGTGAGCGAGCAATTTGGCTACCGCATAAATTAGTTTGCTTTGGAGTCATCCTTCCTGATCTAAGAAAAAAATGTGTGAGCCAGAGGCTAAAAAACTGTGAGCTAGCTCACACTAACTCGGCTTAGAGGGAACACTGGTTAGAACCCTGCCTAACCTAACAAGCAGGAAGTTACTTAAATGCTACCAACCTGCCCAAACTAATTATTTATTCAAATATTTATATCCCACTTTTACTGTGACTCAAGGCTTCTTCCAAATCATACTGGGTGTACAAAAAATTGGGGTGTGCAAAAAACATAATTGGGGTGTGCAAAAAAAAATCTATTTCTCCTGCTCCATTATATCCTACAGGGACCGTTATCATCAATGGGCTCCATGGGCTATAATGGAGAATTGATCTGAGGGTATCTGGGGCTCTGAGGGGCTGTTTTGTGAGGTAGAGGCACCAAATTTGCAGCAAAGGAGGAGGAGGAGGAGGTGACATTGGATTTATACCCCGCCCTTCACTTGGAGGCTCAGAGCAGCTTACAAACTCCTTTCCCTTCCTCTCCCCACAACAGACACCTTGTGAGGGAGGTGGGGCTGAGAGAACTCTGACAGAAACTGCTCTTTTCAAGAACAGCTCTTATCAGAATTACAGCTTACCCAAGGTCATCCAGCAGCTGCGAGTGGTGGAGTGAGGATTAGAGTCCATGCACTTAACCACTACGCCATTCCTCCGTATGTTTAAACTCTGCCAACAACCACTACCACCCTGTGAGGTAGGCTAGGCTGAGGGAATACAACTGGCACAAGGTCACCCAGCAAGCTTCCATGGCAGAAGTGTGGATTTGAACCTGGGTGCCCCAGATACTAGACTGGCCCTCTTAACCACGACACCCCACTGTCTCTCAGTGTCCGATGAGTAGTGTTACTGACATGTAAAAAGATCTTTACTCAGAGTCTCAGAGCGACTTACAAACTCCTTCCCCTTCCCCTCCCTACAACAGACACCCTGTGAGTTAGATGGGGCTGAGAGAGCTCTTTCAAGAACTACCCTTTCAAGGACCGCTCTTGTCAGAACTATGGCTTGCCCAAGGTCATCCAGCAGCTGCAAGTGGACAAGTGGGGAATGAAACCCGTTTCTCCCAGATTAGAGTCCACACCCTTAACCACTATAGCACACTGGCTTTTGGCACCTCTCCTCAAAATTTCCCCAAGTTTCAAAAAGATTGGGCCTGGAGGTCGAATTCTATGGGCCCCAGAAGGAGGCCCCCCCCCACTGTTTCCTATGGAAGCTCGGTTGTGAGCAGAGCAAAAAGTCCTTTGGGCCAGCCTCTGAAGTGTTGTGGTTGACAGTCTTTCAGTGGCAACTGGTAGGACCACAAGAGGTAGAGACTGAGAAAAAGGGCATCATGAAAAGCCATGACATCACTTCCGGGTTAGAACCTAGAAGTGATGCCACACATTGCACAGCACTCTAGGAATTTTCCCCAAGTCTATGGTAAAGTATTGTATGGTAAAGTATGGTAAAGTTATCGAGCAAACTTCAGAGGCATCATGAAAAGCCATGACATCACTTCCGGGTTAGAACCTAGAAGTGATGCCACACATTGCACAGCACTCTAGGAATTTCCCCCAGCTCTATGGTAAAGTATTATATGGTAAAGTATGGTAAAGTATTGAGCAAACTTCAGAGGACGGCAGAAGACCAGAAGGCCTGGCGTGATCTGGTCCATGGGGTCGCGAAGAGTTGGACTCGACTGTGCGACTGAACAACAACAAATTGTTTCCCTTTCATAGAATTAGTTTTGACCTGGAAGGAAAGTAAAACTATGAAACCTGACGTATTACCCTGGACACACTGAGGAATTAGGTGAGATGGAATTCTTTGGAGGGGGTGTCTTGCCCAGCTTAACAAACCGTATTTCATAGGTGTCAAAGAGTTCAAGACTCATAGGTGTCAAACCCTCTAATTTTGCAATCCTCATTTTTTTTTTTTTTTGGCTTTCTATACCTGCTCTGTCCCCTCACTGCATCCATTGACCCCTCCTGAAGCTGAGCTTTGCTATACCGAGAAAGAAGTGCCCATCAGAGTCCACTCAGATAAAAATTTCTGTTCCATTAAATGTCTGAGAAATATGCTGCATTGAAGATAGTTGGTTGGGGAAATCTGTTCGTTTCCATTCGGCCCATTCATCCGTGGTAACCGCAGCTGCCTTTGGTGGCACGGAAGCAAAATCCATTTGCTCATTCCAAGTCTGGCAAAACAGAGTGGTCGCCAATGGAACTCTGAAGCCAGGATACTCGGTGGTGTCTCCCCCCCCCCCACTGCGACGGTACTGATTCCCAGTAGTTAAGCAAGATGTAGCAGGGAAAAAAAAAAGAAATGCTGCTCTGAGCTCTGGATATGACTTGACCTGGAAAGGAAGTCAAACTATGAAACTTGACACATTGCCCTGGATGCACTGAGGAATTAGGTGAGATGGAATTCTTTGGAGGGGGTGTAGATATCTGCCAGTTTCGTGTAGTGGTTAAGTGCGTGGACTCTAATCTGGGAGAACCGGGTCTGATTCCCCACTCCTCCACTTGCAGCTGCTGGATGACCTTGGGCAAGCCATAGTTCTGTCAGAGCTGTTCCCTCAAGGACAGTTCTGGAAGGAGCTCTCTCAGCCCCACCTACCTCACAGGGTGTCTGTTGTGGGGAGGGGAAGGGAAAGGAGTCTGTAAGCCACTCTGAGACTCCGAGGGAAGGGTGGGGTATAAACTTGGGGGTATATTGGGGTATGAATCTCAGCAGCTGTGTGATATCACTTCTGGGGAAAACCTGGAAATGATGTCAGTCCCCTCTAGGAATTGCTGGAAACTCTATGGTAAAACCATAGACAGTGTGATGTCACAAGGATCAATCCTTTCTAGGAATTGCAGGAAAACTCTACCTTTCTACTCTGTGATTTCACCACAGAGTTTCCGGTGATACTGAGGGAGGACCAACATCACTTCTGGCCCCCCTCCAGAAGTGAGGGTATGGTTGGCAACCTTCTGTTCTAGCCGGAAGGCCCAGGTTCAAAATTAGGAAGCAGCAGTATTAAACAGAAGCAGAATTCCATAAAGAAATGTCTTCTCTGCACAGCAACAGCAACTAAACTTACTTCAGGAGTGTGATTTTTGTCCTGACCCAGGATGAGTTCTGGAGTGAATCAACATATAGAAAGGTCAAGGCATTATTTTCCCACTGAGGTCTCTCCCCTCCCCAAACTCCACCTTCCCCAGGCTATGCCCCCAAATCTCCAGGAATTCCCTGACCCAGACTTGGCATCCCTCACACCCACCCACAATTTATCCCGCTTAGCTGATCAAATCTGCCTTTGTAAATTCCAAGGTAGATTTACATAGGGATGAGAAAGGTGCTTATGAATGAATTTGTGCTTGAGATTCCAAAGGAGAACTTGCACAAAGTAAATATTTGAAAGAAAGTGGAGGGGGGAACCAACATCTGGGAGTTCTACATTCGGGGGGGGGGGAGAATCTCCTTTGGATGGTAATTTCCTCTTTAAAAAATTCACAGTCCATAATCCACCACAAAACTACTTTCTCACCAGGGATAATGGCTGGCTTCTGAATATCATTTCTCAATTATTTATACTGTGTGGGACCCTTCCCTCTCCGCGCGGAGCAGAGATGCGTCAATTTTTCTCGAACTGTATGTTCAAAACCTGAACATCCTGCTCACGCCACCTGTTTTCTCTTGCACTGAGAATCACCACAGCCACAGTGGTTGGTTCACCATTGAAAAGAAGGGGCATATTGAGTGGTTTAACACCTGCCCAGTGGTGGGGGGCTCTCTCAGAGTGGTGGTGAGGGAATTTAAAAAGAAAAACTGTTAACACCTGCTGTGGTGTCATATCACTGCCAGTACAAAAAGGAAGAGAAAATAAGTAGGTCTAGGAGTCGACAGACACTTGATGGTTTTACCATAGAGTTTCTGGGAATTCCTCTAGCTACCCTTGTTACTTCCATTGATTTTAAAATCGGAAGTGATATGATCCCATAGCCAGGATCGTGGCCTCCCCCATCCCTGTCCACAGCCTTCTTGGCAGTTTCCACTGATTCACAGCCTTTATAACCTCTTGAATAGGTCTAGGAGTCACCAGAAACTCTATTGTATTGCCATAATGTTTCCGGCAATTCCTAGAGCTGCCTATATAACTTTTGTTGGTTTTTTGTTTGTTTTAATCGGAAACAATGTGATTCTGCAGATAGGGTCATGGCTTCCCATACCCCTACCCACAGCCCTCTTGCCAGTTACTTAGCAACCCCATCACAAATTGTTGGTTTGTGAGATTAAATATGTCCTACTCCTACATAATTATGGATTGGACACACATAATTTTAAATAAGCAACATTTCAGCGTATGGGCTCATTTTATTGCCTGTGTGATCACGTCACTGGATGCTCAAAGTTCAAGATCAAACTGCGGCTCCCAGACTCCAGTACGAAAGCATATGAAGTATTTGAAAGAAGTATTTGTATGTCTACCATTTAAGAAATTTGAACATGGACATTTGTGTGATAGAGGCCTAGTGTGCATAGGTGTTTTGCCTCACTTTCACCGTGCATGTCCGTCGGGTTTTATTTCTCATTCTGCATTGATTTGCTTCTCTTCAGTGCTCAGTTCTCTTTCTGGTCGCTGTTTTCCTGGGTTTTCTGAGAGTGCTTTTGTGCTGATTTTTCCCTTGCTTCGCTTCCAAGCCAAAGGTAATACAAAAACATACAGATTCCCTTGGATTTCCTCCACCGTTTCCCCACCCCTTGAAGGCCACTCCACTGCCCACTTTGAGGTCATTCCTCCCACTCCGCAGTTTGGCGTAGTGGTTAAGTGCGCTGACTCTAATCTGGGAGCACCAGGTTTGATTCACCACCCCTTCACTTGCACCTGCTGGATGACCTTGGGCAAGCCATAGTTCTGATCTGTTCTTGAAAAAGAGCAGTTTCTGTCAGAGCTCTCTCAGCCCCACCTACCTCACAGGGTGTCTGTTGTGGGGAGGGGAAAGGAGTTTGTAAGCTGCTCTGAGACTCCCTTGTCTTGTAGTGAAAGGTGGGGTATAAAACCAATCTCTTCTCTTCTTCTTCCGCCATCCTCCCCCATTCATTAGTGTACAAGCTCCATCTGCCCTCGTTTTTAAAGTTTTATATAACTATTTTTTGACAAGTGGCATGAGTTTAGTGATACAAAACTGTCATTAGTCTTGCATTGCTGACTAAAAAAAGGGATAATAATATTTATTTATTTATTTATTTATTTATTTAACTCCTTTCCCTTCCCCTCCCCACAACAGACACCCCTGTGAGGTAAAAGAAGAAGAGGAAGAGATTGGATTTATACCCCGCCCTTCGCTACCCGAAGGAGTCTCGGAGCGGCTTACAAACTCCTTTCCCTTCCCCTCCCCCACAACAGACACCCTGTGAGGTAAAAGAAGAAGAGGAAGAGATTGGATTTATACCCCGCCCTTCGCTACCCGAAGGAGTCTCGGAGCGGCTTACAAACTCCTTTCCCTTCCCCTCCCCACAACAGACACCCCTGTGAGGTAAAAGAAGAAGAGGAAGAGATTGGATTTATACCCCGCCCTTCACTACCCAAAGGTGTCTCAGAGCGGCTTACAAACTCCTTTCCCTCCACCTCCCCACAACAGACACCCTGTGAGGTAAAAGAAGAAGAGGAAGAGATTGGATTTATACCCCGCCCTTCACTACCCGAAGGAGTCTCAGAGCGGCTTACAAACTCCTTAACCTTCCCCTCCCCACAACAGACACCCTGTGAGGTAAAAGAAAAAGATAAAGAAATGGGATTTATACCCCACCCTTCACTACCCAAAGGTGTCTCAGAGCAACTCACAAACTCCCTTCCCTTCCCCCTCCCCACAACAGACACCCTGTGAGGTATGTGGGGCTGAGAGAGCTCTTGACAGGAACTGCTCTTTTTCAAGGACAGCTCTTATCAGAACTACAGCTTGCCCAAGGCCATCCAGCCAGGTGCAAGTGGAGGAGCGGGGAATCAAACCCGGTTCTCCCAGATTAGAGTCCGCGCACTTAACCACTACACCAAATGGGAGCAGCTGCAGCAGCAGCACCAACAGCAGCCAACTCCATCGGTGGGAGTGTTCCGATGCCGTCCAGGCAAAGCCAAGAGTGCGGAAACTGTGGGGGAGAGCTGGGCGGGCATGGAGCAGGGCTAGGCTGAGCCAAGCTGTCTCTCTTCCCTTCCTCGCTGCTGCTGTGATGGCACCATCTCCTCCTCCTCCTCCTCCTCCTCTGAGGCTCCTGGTGATGTGATGCTCCTCCCTGCCTGTAGGACGGAGCTGAGGCACAGCAGCCTCCTCCTTCTTTCAGAGTCTTCCCCTCCTCCTTGCCTCTGCAATAGCAACCGGCTAGGAAGGGCGGGGAAGCTAGGGAAGTCCCAAGCAAGTTGCAGACCCATAATTCTACCAAGTCCTCTAACGGGTCACCATAAACGACTGGGAGGGTTAGGGTTTTAGAGAATCCCAAATTGTGTGTGTGTTACATCATCTGCCCTCAAGTTATTTTTGACTTCTTGTGATCCTATGAATTAATGACTGAGCTGCGGTGGCTCAATTGGTTAAGACGCTGAATTGCAGGCTGTGGAAGGTCGGTTAGTTCAGCAGTTCGAGACCCGAGTGTGCCGCATGATGGGGTGAGCTCCCGTCTCTAGTTCCAGCTCCTGCCAACCTAGCAGTTCGAAAGCAAGACATTGCAAGTAGATAAAGAGGTACCGCTTCGGTGGGAAGGTGACAGCGTTCCGTGCGCCTTGGTGTTTAGTTCCGTGGCCACATGACCACGGAAACGTCTTCGGACAGCGTTGGCTCTTCGGCTTTGAAACGGAGATGAGCACTGCAACCCTAGAGTCAGACTCGACTGGCTTTCGAGCAAGGGAACCTTTACAATTCATCTCATGTTGGGTCTTCTTCCAGTTTTCCTACCATGTTTGTCTATCCCAGTGACTCTTGTCTTCATTTAAGTGACCAAAGATACGATAGTCTCAGTTGAGTCATTTTAGCTTCTAAGGAGAGGTCAGGCTTGATTTGATCAAGAACCCACTGATTTGTGTTGTTGTTGTTTTAATGGTCCGCGGTATCAGTAAAACTCTCCTCCGACACCACATTTCCAAGATATTTACCTTCTTCCTGTCAACTTCCTTCCGTGTCCATCTTTCACTCCCGTACATAACAATGGAAGATACTGTGGTATGAATCAGCTTGACCTGAACTCTGTTGAATTTCAACAGATACAATACATCTTGTATTCTCACAATACAAGAACTTGTGGGCACTCCATGAAATTGCTGAGCGGTCGGGTTAGAACGGATAAGAGGAAGTACTTCTTCACCCAAAGAGTGATTGACACATGAAATTCACTGCCACAGGAAGTGATGGCGGCTACAAGCATGGACGGCTTCCAAAGGGAATTAGATAATCATATGGAGCAGAGGTCCATCAGTGGCTCTTAGCCACAAGGTATAGATAGGGACTCTGGGGCAAGTGATGCTCTGTCTTCTTGGTGCTTGGGGGGGTCAACAGTGGGAGGGCTTCCAGTGTCCTGGCCCCACTGGTGGACCTCCTGATGGCACCTGGTATTTTTGGTCACTGTGTGACAGAGTGCTAGACTGGATGGGCCTTTGGCCTGATCCAACATTGGCATCTCTTATGTTCTTAATCATTCGGTGATCTACAACAATCTACTACAATTCGGTGATCTCTTGTGTTCTTATGTTCTTAACACACGTGTGTGAATGTAATGCTTGTTTGTCCTTGACAAAATCCTTTCCGAGACCTAGGTTTGCAGGACACAAAGAAACCAGGAACCCGATTGTGGTGTCCTCGCCCCCTCCTTTTGGCGGTTGTCGGATACGTGCCATTATCTCCAAGACACAACTCTCCCACTCGGTCATCTGTTTCTCAAATTAACCTCCGGCTTTCCCCGCCCGCCTACCCCATGGCCCGGCGCCGCTCCCAGTTCCATTTTCCACGGAGCAGCCAAGGATTTATATAAAATCAGGTGATCCCTAAAATAATCATTATTCCCCATATTATGGTCCGGATCGTATCCCGTGCACTATCACTTAGAGGCCCGTCTGTCAAAGGGATCATTTTTCAGGCCTCCCGTTCCCAGGCCGCCGTCATTTTCTTACCAACAGTGGCCCAAAATGGAAACTATTTTTCTTTTCATTATGAGCTGTCATTTTTTCATCTTGGCACGGAGATGATAGACTTTCATTCATCTCCTATATTACCTTCCCTGAAGCTTGTGACACGGACTGACACAATGCGAAATGCCGGCGATCGCACAGCATACGTTGGCGGCGGCGGGGGGAAGCGCGCGCTTGTCGCGGCTTTGTGATTTTAAATATATATTGAAACCACTCAGCTGCGTGTTGGGATGCGGAACAGAGAGAGAGAGAAAATTAGCAGGAGTCCTCCTCCGTTTCTGGTGATCATTATGTCCCCATATCCTGAATCAGTGTGACCTGATTTTCCGTTGGAAACAGCCCGTTCCTGCCTTTGCCATTTTTTTAGGGCGACGAGGAGAAAGTTGACACCAAAAGAAGAAAGGGAAGCTTACGTTATTGTGCTCTAAGGAGCAAGCGGCAATTATGTTGCCCTATGTGAGAGTCGATTCGGTGGAAGCAGTTCAGGAGCCACAACGGTGTCAGCGAGAGCTAGATAAGAACATAAGAACATAAGAGATGCCAATGTTGGATCAGGCCAAAGGCCCATCCAGTCCAACACTCTGTATCACACAGTGGCCAGAAATACCAGTGCCATCAGGAGGTCCACCAGTGGGGCCAGGACATTAGAAGCCAACCTACTGTTGACCCCCCCAAGCACCAAGATGACAGAGCATCACTTGCCCCAGAGTCCCTATCTATACCTTGTGGCTAATAGCCACTGATGGACCTCTGCTCCATATGCTTATCTAATTCCCTTTTGAAGCCGTCCATGCTTGTAGATAGGCCTGGCCTGGCCACTGGCAGGGGATGGAGAAGAGAGAAGAACAGAAGAGTTGGTTTTTATACCCAGCTTCTCTGTCGTTAAGGGGCTGCGGTGGCTCAAGTGGTTAAGACACTGAACTGCAGATCGGAAGGTCAGTAGTTCAGCAGTTGGAGACCCGAGTTGCCGCAAGATGGAGTGAGCTCCCGTCTCTGGTCCCAGCTCCTGCCAACCTAGCAGTTCGAAAGCAAGAAATTGCAAGTAGATAAATAGGTACCACTTTGGTGGGAAGGCAACAGCCTTCCGTGAGCATCGGCATCTAGTCATGCTGGCCACATGACCTTGCAGAAGTCTCCGAACAGTGCTGGCTCTTCGGCTGGGAAACAGAGATGAGCACTGCACCCTAGAGTCGGATTCGCCTTGTTTTTGAGCAAGGGAAAACTTTCTGTAGCTAAGGAGTCTCAAAGCAGCTTACCGTTGCCTTGTCTTCCTCTCCCCACAATACCTTAAAGAAGAAGAAGAGATTGCATTTATATGCCCTTCACTCGGAGTCTCAGAGTGGTTTACAATCTCCTTTCCCTCCCCCTCCCCACAACAGACACCCTGTGAGGTAGGAGGGGCTGAGAGAGAGCTCTTTCAAGGACTGCTCTTGAGAGGATGGCTCCCAGAGAACTTGTGACTGACCCAAGGTCACACCAGCAGCTGCATGTGGAGGAGTGGGGAATCAAACCCGGTTCTCCCAGATTTCAATCTTAAACACTACACCAAACTGGCTTGTAACCATTGTACCAATCTGAAGAAGTGAAGAGTGACTCACAAAAGCTGACTGTCCAGGTTCCCTAACCGGGAGTTGACAACTCTATCTCAGACTTGTGATTCATGATCTTTGTCCCACTCCTTTTGACCCCAACCTAGCAACCTCAGCCAATTTTGCCAACTGTGCCTCTCAGGGACTTGACCCCCCCAGTTTCTGCCAGACATATCGGTGACAGTCAGTGTACGAATTAATTAAATGTTTGATTATCAGATGGCAGTGTGTGCAGAATAGCCAGGAGATCCTAAGATTGTCTGGCAGTCAGCAGGTCGAGCTCATTTACCATTATTCACCACTAGGTGGTGAGCTAGACTTGTTTTTAAGCAAGAGACATTGCAGAGGTGGTTTGCCAATTTGGTGGTTTGCCAGTTTGGAGAGCCAGTTTGGTGTAGTGGTTAAGTGCGCGGACTGTAAACTGGGAGAACTGGGTTTGATTCCCCACTCCTCAACCTGAAGCTGCTGTATGACCTTGGACAAGCCATAGTTCTGTCAGAGCTGTTCTCTCACGAGCAGTTCTCTCAGAGTTCTTTCAGCCCCACCTACCTCACAGGGTGTCTGTTGTGGGGAGGGGAAGGGAAAGGAGTTTGTAAGCTGCTCTGAGACTCCGAGTGAAGGGCGGGGTATAAATCCAATCTCATCTCCTCTCCAATTGTCTGACTCTGTGCCATGACCTTGCTATTCCTTGGAGGTCGCCCTTCCCAATACTAGCCAAGGCCAACCCTGCTTAGCTTCTGAGATCTGATGGGATCGGGCTAGCCCGGGCCATGTGGGTCAGGATAGCCGGTATACTGTAGTGGTTAGAGTGTTGGACAAGGATCTGGAGGACTTAGGTTCGAATCTCCACTCTGTCATGGGTGCTTGCTGGGTGACCTTAGGCCAGTCGGCCACTCTGTGCCTGACCTACCTCGCAAGGTTGCTGTAAGTATAAAATGGAGGAGAGGGGAATGATGCCAGCCATGTTGGGTCCAGTGTTCCCTCTAAGCTGAGTTAGTGTGAGCTAGCACACAGTTTTTTAGCCTCTGGCTCACACATTTTTGTCTTAGCTCCGGAAGGATGGCTCCAGTGCAAACTAATTTATGCAGTAGCCCAATCACCTGCTCACAACTTTAATACCAATAGCTCACAAAGTAGAATTTTTGCTCACAGGGCTCCACAGCTTAGAGGTTGGCGAATGCAAATAAATAATAAATAATAAATAAATAAAAATGAGATTGGTGTATGTTCTTGGACATGTTTCTCCAGGGGTCTTAGGTTGGCTATTGTGGGGAACAGAATGGGCTTGAAGGAACCGGCAGGATTCTTCTTGGGTAAGCCGGGGGGGGGGGGGGAATACTATCTTTCTCTATCCAATTCCCTTTGATTAGCACTTATTAAATTCCGATCCCGTGCAAGTTATCACAATACTTTGCCGCTTGCGATATTAAGACATGGCCCTGGCGTCTGTAACTGGCACTCGCGTGTGCTTCAGAAGGCAATTATCCTCAAATAAAGGCGAGGGGGGGGGAGAGATACTTGGTTCTAATGAGTCCGTTCTCTCTTCGAACGAAAGAAAGGGGGGAAAAAATCCGCCAACGGTTCAGAATGATTCCCCATCAAAGCCTGTTGGAGTCGTGCCATCCGCTTTTAATTGGCACCAATTTGAGGCCAATCACGTGCTCGCTGACATAAGCCCGACCTGCCAAATACCATGATGGAACTATTCGTTTTCATTATGGTTTTATTAATTCACTATCACGATTGGAGCAGGGTAGCACGGGGTTTCATTCCCAGACCTCAAATCGCGGGCCTTAAACATCGGCGTGCCTTACCTATTCCTAATGGTCCCCCGAGGTGTTTCTCAAACTGCCTGGTGAAAGGCTGCTTTCTCGAAACGGGTCTCACTTCTGGGGAAACCTCGTCTCAGGAGGCAGGTGACAGCCATTTACAGAGACAATCGTGCAAAGTTAACCAGGGGGAGGAGAGAGTTGGTGTCGAAAGAGCCATTGCGGCAAGTCATCCGCCTGCAGTACGAACTCGGCCTAGCAGTCTGCATGGATGCGCGCCAGCGAGTTAAATGCTGCTATTGGATGTGGATATTTGTAATGAATGTTTTTGGAATGGTTGGCGGGGAGAAGCGAAGTTCCAGAGGGGCATTGTGACTCTCATCATTACATCCTTCTCAATCAGGAGATTGGCTGTAGGGTCGGCAACCCCCCCCCCCAGGAGACTAGAAAGGGACGGACTCACCCAAGGGGCATCAGTTAATACTATGATGTCATTTCCAGTCACCAGAAGTGACATCACTGCCGCACGAGATGCTCTAGGATTCACTCGGAAGTCTGTGGTAAAAACCGGAAGGGATATGGCAGTGTCAACAAACGCCATTTCTCTCCCTCCATTTTTAATCCCGCCACCCTATGGAGAAGTGGCAGGGGATAGAACTGATGGGCAGGAAGTCGCCCATCCAATCAGGCCAACTGGCCTACCTAATTGGCTGGCTTGCCTGGAGAACTGACCCGGTTTTGGCCCGATTCAGGGAAGATCTTCTTACACGTCAGTAACACCACTCATCGGACACTGAGAGACAGTGGGGTGTTGTGGTTAAGAGGGACAGACTAGTATCTGGGGCACCCAGGTTCAAATCCACACTTCTGCCATGGAAGCTTGCTGGGTGACCTTGTGCCAGTTGTATTCCCTCAGCCTAGCCTACCTCACAGGGTGGTAGTGGCGCTTTCAACTGGAGATGCCAAGGATTGAACCTGGAACCTTCTGTGTGCAAAGCAGATGCTCTGCCACTGAGCCATGGCCCCTCCCTGGCTCATACCTTAATTGGAAACCTTTCACCTAGAAGAGATACAGAGATTTGGGTGTGCAAGGAGCTACATTGTATCTTTCTGAAGATTTCAGGGAAAGGTACTTTGATGCAAAAGGGGTCATAGAAAAGAAATAATAGAATTCCTTGGCTTGGAGGAAGAGAAACCCATTTTGCAGGTTTGTACTAGCTGCCCTGAGCCTGCTTTGGCGGGGAGGGTGGGGTATAAAATAAATAAATAAATAAATAAATACACCTGGGGGAAGGAGCTCTCACACCCGAGCTCTGTCTCTATGGCTGTTATTGCAGTGTGAAGCAGGGAAAGGGCTGGCTGCCTAGACAAAGACTCCAAGGTAATGGAAAACATTTGGCAAGATGTAACTTCCAAGTAAAAGAGCCTGCCTTAGAATAAGGCCAGCAAGGGATGGGAGCAATTGCATTTTCACACTTTTTTTTTTGTTCGTTGGTCACTCAGTTGCTGTGCAGAGTAAGTATGTAGACTTTTTAGTTTTAATAAATGCTTTACTAGTTTGGATGTTGGTAATTGTTCTCCATACCACATAGACCTCCATTATTTGTACATGCTACTTAAAATGGCCACCAAGGGGAGGGAGGCACTTAAGTGTTATGGTGCTATTGGCCTGGGCGTATGCAAGTGCAGTAAGCAGTTCCCATGGTAGTGGGAGATACAAGCACTCTATGGAGCTTTAGCACAGCAACAGGGGAAAGTAAGCTGGGGAACACCGGCCTTCTTGTCAGATGATTCCCAAAATGGCCAGTTGGTGGCAGCAGTACCAGAATGGAGAGAAAATGCCCCTTCAATGGTCAGGTAGGCTGAGAGAGTGGTGTGTCGGTGGGTGGAGACTTGGGAAGCCGCTGGTACCTAGATGACTTGGCGGGCCAAATGGAAGAGGAGGAGGAGGAGGAGGAAGAAGAGTTGGTTTTATACCCTGCTCTTCAATAGCTGAAAGAGTCTCAGAGTGGCTTAAAATCACCTTCCCTTCCGCTCCCCACAATAGACACCCTGTGAGGTAGGTGGGGCTGAGAGAGCTCTGAGAGAACTGGGACTAACCCAAGGTTACCCAGCTGGCTTCCTGTGGAGGAGTGGGGAATCAAACTAGGTTCTCCAGATTAGAGCCTGCCACTCTTAACCACTGCACCAAGCTGGCCCAAACTAATCACAGTAGTATAGATCACAAGTCCCTAATCAGAAAGTCAGCCATTGGGAAGAGAAGGGGGAATGAAAGGAGTGGATCCAGCCCTCCAACGATGAGCAACTGATGGGATTCCAGAGACCACAAGTGGGTCACATCACTGCATAATTGGTGTGGAGATTTCTGCATTCTGTACCTGTCTGAGCAGCCCCTTCCATATGCCATTCCCCCATCCTGTTGGGGACACCCAGAAAGAATTGTGTTTCCGGTCACATGTAGTCCTTAGTTGGAGTGGGGCAATCAATCCTCAGTCTCGCCTACTTCGCAGAATGGTTGTGAAATGAAGGAAGTGGATGTCAGCTCCTTGGAGGATGGATAGAAGGGGCGTTCATAGTGCTTCACATCTGGTATATCAGAAATCAAGTTGCAGCTTTTATGGAGTTTTTAATGCAGCAGATGTTCAGAGGTGGATTGCCATGGCCTGCCTCTGTGTCATGATCCTGGTATTCCTTGGCAGTCCCCCATCCAAGTACTATCCAGGGCTGCCCCTGCTTAATTTCTGAGATTTGACAAGGTCGGGCTAGCCTGGGCAATCCAGGCCAGGGTTCGAAATGCTTAGAGAGCCAGTTTGCTGTAGTGGTTAAGTGCACGGACTCTAATCTGGGAGGACCAGGTTTGATTCCCCACTCCTCCACTTGCAGCTGCTGGATGACCTCGGGCAAGCCATAGTTCTGTCAGAGCTGTCCTTGAAAGAGCAGTTTCTCTCAGAGCGCTCTCAGCCCCACCTACCTCACAGGGTGTCTCTTGTGGGGAGGGGAAGGGAAAGGAGTTTGTAAGCCGCTCTGAGACTCCTTTGGGTAGTGAAGGGCGGGGTATAAATCCCATCTCCTCCTCCTCCTCCTCCTCTTCTTCTCCTCCTCCTACTTCTTCTCTCTCAACTCTCATTAGGAAGGCTTCCACCTGCCTGTCTGCATTATGGTCTTCGATGGTCTCTTCGTGTCCTTCCATGCCGAGCCCACCGTCCATCGGGCCGTCTTCACGGATAATATTGGCGATGCTGTTTTTGCCCTAACTGACCTGAAAGTTGCAGCCATTGAAACTCGGCCCCTCGCATTCAGCACTGACCGTGATCTGTCCTGACAGCCTCCTTTTCCTCGCTCATTTCTGTTTGGTTGATCTTCACAGGTTTATTTAGGAGGGGCAACACAGCAGCCGCCAGCCACAGCCGCAGCCGGCGAATCTGACCGGCCGTCTACTTCACCGACTTTCTGTCAGCTTTCATTTTGACAGCGATTCTTGGATGGCAGCCCCTTGCGTGGCTCTGTGGAAGCATCTTCTGGGTTGCCGCTCAGTAAGAAGATGAAGGAGGGTTGTTTTTTTATAGCCCGCTTTTCTCAAAGTCTCAAGGCAGCTTATAATGGCCTTCCCCTTTCTCTCTCCACAACAGATACCCTGTGAGGCAGGTGGGGCTGAGAACGTTCGGAGAGAGCCGTGACTGGCCCAAGGTCACCCAGTAGGCCTCATGTGTCTCAAAGTAGCTTACAATCGCTTTCCCTTCCTCTCCCCACAGCAGACACCCTGTGAGGCAGGTGGGGATGAGAGAGTTAGGAGAGAACTGTGACTAGCCCAAGGTCACCCAGCAGGCCTCCAGGGTCCCAAAGTGGCTTACAATCTCCTTCCCTTCCTCTCCGCACAACAGATACCCTGTGAGGCAGGTGGGGTTGAGTGAATTCTGAGAGAACTGGGACTGGCCCAAGGTCACCCGGCAGGTCTCATGGGTCTCAAAGCGGCTGACAATCACCTTCCCTTCCTCTCCACACAACAGGCACCCTGTGAGGCAGGTGGGGCTGAGAGTGTTCTGAGAGGACTGGGACTGGCCCAAGGTCACCCAGCAGGCCTCCTGTGTCTCTAAGCAGCTGACAATCACCTTCCCTTCCTCTGCACACAGTAGGAACCCTGTGAGGCAGGTGGGGCTGAGAGAGTCCTGAGAGAACTGGGAATGGCCCAAGGTCATCCAGCACACCTCCGGTGGAGGAGGAGTGGGGAATCAAACCCGGTTCTCCAGATGAGAGTCCGCCATTCTTAACCACTGCACTACACCACACCACACAGTGACAGTGTGGGGGTAGGGGGAATCTGCCACTTTCTGCGTGATATGCCAGCGCTGAGTAAAAGGCCCACTGGGATTTGCAAACTGGTAGAATTAGGAGGAGACTGATCGATCGTTTGATGTCATTTATAATCCACCTTTCTCACTGAAATTCAATGCCAATGGCACAGCGTTAAGTCAAATCAAACCAACAGGATGAGACATCCAATAAACAATGAAATGGTTTTTGCAGAAATCTGAGAACAAGCAAAAATTGGAAAATGGAGCTGAGCCAGTCTGAAGTATTAATACGACACGTTCAGCGATGCGGAAATTGCATCACACGATGCAGAAATTGCATCACACATTGCATCACAGCAAGAGAAAGTATATATTGTGCACAGTAGTATCTGGGGAACTGGGTTTGATTCCCCACACCTCCACGTGCAGCCAGCTGGGTGACCTTGGGCCAGTCCCAGTTCTCTCAGAGCTCTCTCAGCTCTCACAACCCCACCTACCTCACAGGGTGTCGGTTGTGGGGAGGGGAAGGGATTGGAAGCCGCTCTGAGACTCTGTGTGAAGGGCAGGGTATAAATCCAATCTCTTCTTCTTGAGAGCCTTGCGAGGAGATGACTCAGAGGTGATATGATAACCGTCTTCAAGTACTTGAACGGCTCTCGTATTTAGGAAGGTGCGGAGTTGTTCTCTGTTGCCCCAGGAGGACGAAGCAGAACCAACGGGTTGAAATGCAATCAAAAGAGTTTTCGGCTAAGCGTTAGGAAGAACTTCCTGGCAGTTAAAGTGGTTCCTCAGTGGAACAGGCTTCCTCGGGAGGTGGTGGGCTCTCCTTCTTTGGAGGTTTTCAAAGAGAGGCTAGATGGCCATCTGACAGCAATGCTGATTCTGTGAACTTGGGCAGATTGTGAGTGTGTGGTCATCGTCTTGGCATGAACAGGGGTCACTGAGGGTGTGGGGGAAGGTATTTGTGTCGCGCAGTGCGTGTGGTAGTAAGAACCAGCAACTCAGACAATTTAGCACTCACCAGTAGTCTTTCACACACCAGGTGCTTCCAATAGTAAACCACACAGTTCAGTCCAGTGTTAACTATTTACAGGAATTTTATTTACAGTATTTACAGCTCTCCAACAAAGTGCTTCACCAGAATCCATATATCATCACAAGAACACTATACAGAGATACACGTCCACATATATACATATGTCAGCCAATCAGGGCAGTGCTGACTCATTGTGACAATGTCTTTGCCCAGACATGTCTAAACTGGCTGGATCTGGTTTTGCAGCAGCTGTCAGTTAGATCTTGGAGATCTTGATGCTGAAGCTTACACACCGACAATTTGTGTATTTCCTGCATTGTGCAGGGGGTTGGACTAGATGACCTTGGAGGTCCCTTCCAACTCTATGATTCTCCTCCTCCTTCTTTTCCTTCTCCTCCTTCTCCCTTCTTCTTCTTGTTTGCTGAAACTAGGATCCTACTATGTATTTTTTGTATCATTCAATGTGCCATCTTAAGACTTACACTCTGTTTCAGTTCTGTTTTTTAGATTTCTGCTTGGTTCCACAGCCCTAACCCTACTGCATTGTTCATTGAGTACCCCACCCTGAGTAACCTGCCTTGAGTTCAAGTGAGAAAGAAGGACTATTATTGGTGTAAATAAATAAAATATTTTAATTTAATTCAATGACAATACAGGATTTTAGAGAAGCCATGTTGGATCAGGCCAATGGCCCATCCAGTCCAACATTCTGTGTCACACAGTGGGCCAAAACCCAGATGCCACCAGGAGGTCCACCAGCGGTGCCTGAGCTCTAGAAGCTCTCCCACTGTCCCCCCCCCCCAGCACCAAGAAGACAGAGCATTACTGCCCGACATAAGGAGATAAGAGAAGCCATGTCGGATTAGGCCAATGGCTCATCCAGTCCAACATTCTGTCTCACGCAGTGGTCAAAACCGAAGTGACATCAGGAGGTCCACCAGCAGGGCCAGAATGCCAGACGTCCTCCCACTGTTGTCCCCCGAGCACTGAGAACACAGAGCATCACTTCCCCAGACAGAAGGAAGGAGGGAAGAAAGGAAGGAAGGAGGGAGGGAGAGAGGGAGGGAGGGAAGGAGAGTGGGAGGGAGAAAAAAGATAGCTAGAAACTATGGGTCTTTACTTGAAAGCAGGGCTATTTTTGGGCAGGAACGCACAGGAACGGAGTTCCGGCTGGCTCCGGAGTTGGCCACGCCCAGCAGGAGCTCATTAGCATAACAGGCCACACCCAACAGCAGAAACTCATTAGAATTGGCTACATTAGGGGTGTGTGGCCTAACATGCAAAGGAGTTCCTGCTACAAAAAAAGCCCTGGGTTTTGACAACAAACAAGGCAAACAGAATCAGAATAAGAAGCAAAAGATGGGTGTGGCTGGATGACCACACTTCTGGTAACATGGGGGTGTGGCCTGTTATGCCAATGAGCTGTGCTGTCAGGGGTGTGGCCTAATATGCTAATGAGTTTCTGCTGTAGGGTATGGCCTATTATGCTAATGAGTTCCTGCTGGGATTTTTCTACAAAAAAGCCCTGCTTGAAAGTAAGTCCCACTTATAATAGAGCTTACTCCCCAGCAAGCCTGCCTAGGAGATTAGCCTTCCTCGATGCATGTTGTGGCAGAACGGGCCTGCTCTGACCTGCAAACCGTATTCCATCCTGCCCTCCAAGGATTTCCCAACACCTGGAGAGGCCTCTCTCTCTCAGGTAACCTGCAGCCACCACCTGACCTTTGTAAGGAATTGCCCACTGGGAGGGTCAGAACTCCCAGATTCCCTTCCAAGTTCTGAGGCCGCACCTGGTCACCACAGGGACAGTTTATTGCCTTGTGCACCCCTGGAGG
>NW_015172096.1:204679-206321 GCF_001447785.1 Gekko japonicus
ATTAATTTTTATTATTATAAAGTATTATATTTATTGAAGAGAAAATGTTCACAATCATACTTTTAGCACAGCAGCAGACTGAGCAAGAGATTAAAAAGGAATAGGTAAAATGCAATTCCTCTGTCCCTCTCTGTATAAATGCCCTATCAGATGTTAAAATATAGGACAGGCTCCTTAGTTTAGAATATTATAGATCTCTACAGAGTGACCATTACCTTGCAGCTTCCTCCAGCTCTCCAGGACAGCACATGATTAAACAGCTGACTCCTCCAGATCTCCTCCAGAGTTCTGTCTGGTCTGATGGACTCAGTACCCAAAGAGTCCTCCCTCCTTGCTCCCAGGAGTTTTATCTTCTCCCTTTTCCCTCCCACTGACCTGGTCAGACTAGGTCAAGGGAGCTTTTCCTGACGTCTCCAGAAATTTCCTTCCTGAAATCTCTGTAGTATTTAATTCCTTCAAATCTCTGTTCCCTGCTTAAAGGGGGAGGGCTTGACCATCCCATTGTCTAGACCTATTAGCATTTGTATGAAGATGGGCTGAGGTAAGTCTGGAAAGTCATTGACTGACTTCCTCCTCCCGGCCTGTTCTCTGCCCAGAGGGGGGAAAGAAACTTTTAAAACTCACGAGTGAAGGTTTTGCTCATTTCAAACCTCCGAAGAAAAAAAATGCATTTCTTCACATGTCTTTCCCTTTTCATTAGATCGATTGTCATGGTTGGTGCAAGGGCAAAAGACAGCATCGAAGCCAACTTTCCTCGGCGATGGATATGATAATTACTTACGGGCCTGCCAGAGCATAGCAACCCTTCAGACGAGTCCACCTGAGAAATTCAACTCCAGGAAGCCCAAAGAGCGACTGAAATAAATTAGGGGATCTGAAAAATTCGGAATTGCATCAGGCCTAGATGAGCAGGAGGAAGTGAGTCAGATAAATACATTAATACCCGCCCGGTGACAGATGGCATTTTATGCTCCTTTAAACTGACTGATGAAGATCAGGCAAATTAGAAATCGTCGCTGACGGGTTCGAGAAACGTCTTCCGGTGCACACTGAACGGGAATCTTAAGGAGAGAGAAAGAGGCTGAGGCCAGGCCGAGGGGGGGGGGAGAGACCCCCACCAGAGATAAAATGGGCAGGATAGGGATGCCAGCCTCCAGGTGGGACCTGGAGATCCACCAGAATTACAGCTCAACTCCAGATGGCAAAGATCAGTTCCCCTGGAGAAAACAGATGCTTTGGAGGGTGGTCCGCATGGCATTGGACCCCTCTGAGGTCTCAGTCCTCCCCAGGGTCCACCCCAGATCTCCAGGAGTTCCCCAACATGGAGCTGGCAACCCTACAGCCCCTGCTGGTGACCGGGGGTGGGGGGAGGGTTGGCCACCATAGGCCAGGAGAATTTATTTGCTAATCGTAACAAGTCGCTTTTCTTTTATATTGAGGGGGGCTGGCTCTACCAAAAAGGTGGGTGCAAGGAGACCGTTTGTGTTTGTGCAAGGTTGGAGACGTGGCTGGGAAAATGGCACCTCTGGGGGTGAACAACATCTCTTAAGCATCTCAGTAAAGACTTAATTTTTCCTTCCTTCCTTCCTTCCTTCCTTCCTTCCTTCCTTCCTTCCTTCCTTCCTTCCTTCCTTCCTTCCTT
>NW_015172096.1:206603-208516 GCF_001447785.1 Gekko japonicus
CCTCCCTCCTTCCCTCCCTCCCTCCCTCTCTCCCTCATTTCCTTTCCTCCCTCATAAGAACCTAAGAGAAGCCAGTGTTGGATCAGGCCAATGGCCCATCTAGTCCAACACTCTGTGTCCCACAGTGGCCAAAAATACTAGGTGCCATCAGGAGGTCCACCAGTGGGGGCCAGGACAGTAGAAGCTCTCCCACTGTTGCCCCCCCCCCCAAGCACCAAGAATACAGAGCATCACTTGCCCCAGACCGAGAGCTCCTATCTCTACCATGTGGCTAATAGCCACTGAGGGACCTCTGCTCCATATGCTTATCCAATTCCCTCTTATAAGAACATAAGAGAAGCCAATGTTGGATCAGGCCAAAGGCCCATCCAGTCCAACACTCTGTGTCACACAGTGGCCAAAAATACCAGGGGCCATCAGGAGGTGCCATCAGTAAGGGAGAGTACCACAGAGCCCACCCTCCAAAGCAGCCATTTCCTCCCAGGGAGCTGATCTCTGTCATCTGGAGATCACTTTCCATTTCAGGAGACCTAGAGGGCCCTACCTGGAGGCTGGCAAACCCGATGCCAGCCCTGACAAAGGCACTCGCCCTATGCCCTATTCAAGCCCTCTCTAGATACCCACCCTGCCTGTCCTAATGACTGGCATTCGCCCAGCATTAAGGAAAGCCGAGCAATTGTGCTGCTTCCTTACCTTTGTCCTTGGCATTAAAAAAAATGTGTTCTTTAAGAGAGGTGTGTTTTTTGGTCTCTGAAATGACTCATTGCCCAGTGATTTTATGGACCATACGAAAGATATCTCTGTTGCAGTAAACATCCCTTAGTGTATTTAAACAGCAGACAAATCATGTGGCTGGCTGTAGCTCCTTTCTTTTTTTTTATGGCACGTTGTGTTACCAGTCTTGTCTGAGGTTAAGGAAGGAAGTCGGTGGATTCAGCCACATATCAACGTTCCCCGTTTGGTTTATGGAGTCGCCACTGCGGTGTCTCGAGAGTTTCCCGGAGGCAGTTTGTATCTGAGCCAAATTTGAAAGTCTTCTCGTTCACCTGAAGGAAAATGGAAGAAGGCGGCTGGATCCAAGCAATAATCAGGCTGAGACTTCCACGCAAGGTTGGAGATTTTGGAATCCTTCCACTCCTCTGTAACTAAGAACATAAGAGAAGCCAATGTTGGATCGGGCCAATGGCCCATCCAGTCCAACACTCTGTCACACAGTGGCCAGAAATACCAGAGGCCATCAGGAGGACCACCAGTGGGGCCAGGACACTAGAAGCCCTCCCACTGTTGCCCCCCGCCCCACAAGCACCAAGAAGACAGAGCATCACTTGCCCCAGAGTCCTTATCTATACCTTGTGGCTAATAGCCACTGATGGACCTCTGCTCCATATGCCTATCTAATTCCCTTTTGAAGCCGTCCATGCTTGTAGCTGCCACCACTTCCTGTGGCAGTGAATTCCATATGTTAATCACTCTTTGGGTGAAGAAGTACTTCCTTTTATCCATTCTAACCGACCGCTCAGCAATTTCATGGAGTGCCCACAAGTTCTTGTATTGTGAGAAAGGGAGAAAAGTACCTCTTTCTCTCCCTGCTCTATCCCATGCATTATCTTGTAAACCTCGATCATGTCACCCCTCAGTTGTCGTTTCTCCAAGCTAAAGAGCCCCACGTGCTTTAACCTTTCTTCATAGGGAAAGTGTTACAACCCCTTTATCATTCTAGTTGCCCCTTTTCTGCACTTTCCCCAATGTGCACTTTTTCCACGTGCCACCTCAAAAGCTACTCATGGAGACTGAGGGATCTTTTGGTGTTGCACCTTACAGTATAAAGCAAAGGTCCCCAACTCTTTTGTGCCTGTGGGCACCTTGGGAGTTTCTGGAACAGGATGGTGGGCACAACCACAAAATGGCCACCA
>NW_015172096.1:208620-208926 GCF_001447785.1 Gekko japonicus
GTATAAAGAGGAGAGAGAGAATAAAACAAACAGTATTGTGGCAGCTTGTGCTGAAACGACGTTATTTTAATCTCACGGCCAATCAGGACTCCAATACAATATTTATTCAATTTTATCTTGTTTTACTTGGTTTTATGTATTGGCACATGGTGCTCTTCCTTGTTAGCCTCCCTGAGCCCCTTCGTGGGGAGGGTGGGGTAGAAATAAACAAATAAATAAATATAAATAAAAGAGCAGGTCGAGAAAGAAGTAGTTTTCTCCCTTTCTCACAATACAAGTGCGTACTCCAAAGAGCGATTAACACAA
>NW_015172096.1:209106-209210 GCF_001447785.1 Gekko japonicus
TGCACCCTGGTCCAAAAGCAGATGCCTGCTCTGGAATGTTGCAATGTGCCCCAGTACCAACGAGGTCACCATTTGGGGTACACAGAGAGACGCTTGGATGAGCA
>NW_015172096.1:209398-209518 GCF_001447785.1 Gekko japonicus
TGATGTAGGATAGAAGAATCTGCATATTACCCACTACCCCTCTTTGTAGGACGTCACCCCTGCCCAACCTATAGCTTAGGAGTAGAGGACGTACCCCAAGATTTATGATAGACAGAGACT
>NW_015172096.1:211028-211180 GCF_001447785.1 Gekko japonicus
TGTTGCATAGTAAAGTCCAGTTACAAAGTGCATTGAAAGTGGATTGAAAGTGCATAATTCAGCAGATGTGAAAGCACAGATTTCTCTTTGTAGTATTCATTTATACCACATGGTGGTGCTCTATGAATCCTTTTGTAAATTCAGCCCTTTCC
>NW_015172096.1:211320-211476 GCF_001447785.1 Gekko japonicus
GAACCAGGGTTGATTCCCCACTCCTCCACTTGCAGCTGCTGGATGACCTTGGGAAGGCCATAGTTCTGTCTGAGCTGTCCTTGAAAAAGAGCAGTTCTCGAAAGAGCTCTCTCGGCCCCACCTACCTCACAGGGTGTCTGTTGTGGGAAGGGGAAG
>NW_015172096.1:211612-213698 GCF_001447785.1 Gekko japonicus
GAAAGAAAACTGATTGCTGGATAGCAGGGAAAAATGGGGTAAAGAGGAATTAAGAGAATTTTCTCCATGAGATGGGACATTAGTTCTGATTTTGACCACAACTAGTCCTCTCTATTCTTTTTTTTAAAAACAATTTTATTAGGATATAATAATAAGTAAAATTTTATGTCATATAACAAACTTTTCATATCCGTTTATCCAAATATCTCCCCCCCTTCTGACTTCCCACAGTGCTCAAACCTCTATTACAATCTTGAATTTTTTCTTCCTTTCCAATTCTTTCACAACATAATTCTTCCAGGTAACGTATCTTTTTATCTGTCTATCTATACATGTTTAAATTTAATCTAAATGTCTACTTAATAACTGTCAAAGCAAAAATAAATTGTTTTTTACATCCCAGTATTTTTCCAAATAGTCTTTAAAGTCTTTCCAATCTGCAAAAAAAATCTTCTGCTTCTTGATTTTTAAGCTTTCTCGTCATTTTGTCCATCTCAACCATAAAAAAGTAACTTTTTCAACCATTCCCAGATATCGGGAGTTCTTTCTTGCTTCCAACATTGAGTGTATATCATTCTGGCAGTTGTAATCATATACCACATTAAAGTCCATTTTGCTATATTAACTTCCTCCATTTTAAGTCCCAAAAGGAACACTTCAGGTTCCTTCTTAATTTTACATTTCATTATTTTTTTCATCTCTGTATGGACCTCAGTCCAAATTTTTTTGTTTTATTTTTGCTTTATCACATGTCCACCACATATGGTAAAAAGAGTAGTCCTCTCTATTCTTATTAGGACTCTATCGCCAAAGTCTTACACAGAGACCTCTCCCAGTCCTACCTGCAAACATTCCAACTGGAGATCGAACCTGTCACCATCTGCACACAAAGAATATACCCTTTCAGTACACCATAGCCCAGAGGTGTCGAACTCATTTGTTATGAGGGCCAGATCTTACATAAATGAGACCTTGTAGGGTTGGGCCATGTGTGTCATAAAATGTAATGCCTAATAATAAACTTTATAAGGTAATAGTAATAAACTTTATAAAGGCCACAAACACATTTTTTACTTAAAATTAAAAAAAAACATTAGCACTCTTGCAATATTTTGTTTATTTAACAGTGTCTGATAGCTGACACTCTTGCTATGAATTACTGCATCAAAATGTCTGTGCTGTTGCAGTCTTGATTATGCTGTTCAGGTGTGCATCTGTAAGCTGCAAACCTACAATGACGCAGCAGCAGCAGAACTGGAAGAAGCAGCAGAAGACAGCCAGTTCCACTGCGGGGCTGAGAGAAGCCCTCCGGGGGCCTGATCCAGCCCCCGGGCTGTACGTTTGACAACCCTGCCATAGCCCCTCCCCTAATTATTTGCTTCCTATCATACAAAGCTGTTTTATCAATAGATCAAAGTCCCAACGTGGCCAAATCTGTGAATACTTAAATCCAGAGACTGGAGACATGAACAGACACGACAGGTCTTTCTACAAATAGGAAGTACACCCCCAGGTTTGCAGAACCCCATTGTGGAGAAAGGCAGAGTATAAATTAAGTTTAAAAAAAAGCTGGGGGAGCAGATAAAAGGTAGGACGGTGGGTGGGTGAGAAGGAGAAAAGGAAGCAGGAAAAGGAGAGAAGCATGTAGGTTTTGAGGGAAGGGAAGGAGGAAATAGTTGGGGAGGGGAAACGAGATGCCCTTTGCGAGTACTTGTGCATCCCCCACCTGTGCAGAATGAGAACACCGGTCAATAAACCCCATTTAAAAAAAAATGACAATAGCTTGTGCAAAGGTTGTTTCCCCCCCTGCTCTGAGATCTTTTCAACTAGAGATGCCAGTGGCTGAACCTTGTATGTACACAGCATGCGCTCTACCACGGAGAGACGTGTAGTTTCTACTCTACCACAGAGAGACGTGTAGTCTCTGAAAAACATGGGGTAGCGTTCTACCAGTCTTCCAGAGGTTTTTGTGGTACCTTTTCCTCCTTCAGCAACACCTTAATGCCCACCTCTCACATCTTTCAGCAGGGTTCTTCTGTGTGAGTGTGAACTGTTTTTGCCAAATGCAACCATGGCAGAAGTGCGC
>NW_015172097.1:0-32435 GCF_001447785.1 Gekko japonicus
CCCCCCCACACACACACACACACAATTGTGGAACATGTACAAGTACTTCCCTCACAGTTTTCCAAAGGGTCCATCAATCTCCAGCAGCTCAGGACGATGGGAAGGGGGAGGTAGTAAAGTTCCATTCTGCAAGTCCTGTTCCACTCATAACACTTAGGATCCAACTCTCTATGTCTAGCTTGACATACTATAACCCAAGATTTCAAGCCATCCTACGGCTTGTCCCACTTTATAACAGACAATTTGTCTATAATATGGTACAAAGGTTTATGATTACATTGGTGTATGTCTGCACTACTGATGCAGACTTAGTGCAAGGCCAGATTAAAAACATCCCTTTGGCAAGCTTGCACAGCAAGTCTCACGTTGACTGTGCAACTGGCACAAACTGGCTTTTATGTCTGAGTATTGAATGTGCACATATATGCATGAAACTGCATCTAAATTATTTACACATGTGATTTCCATATCACAGAATGGTACTCATGTACTACAATGTATTTTAAAGTTTGAAACCCTGCTGGGTTTTGTTTTTAAAAAAAAATCTAGATTTTTCGCTTTGAAATGCATCGTGTCCGCAGATATTGCATACAAAGGTAGAAGCCAATACATATCAGTCAACTGTACTGCATTCTCCTGGAAAAGTAGACTTTGGCAATATCCACTCTGTTACTCCATTCAATTAAAATGGGAGGTGTCAGCAGGTGTAGTACGTCCTTGTGCAGACAAATGCCCCCTTTTGCTGTTCACTTCTCATCGGTGCGTAGGTACCAGTGAAACTGTGATAATCCTCTCACCTTCCTTTTAGTCGTATCATTCTCTCTCCCTCTCTCAAACACAGTTGAACAGCACTGAAGTGTAAAATGTGCTTTCGCCAAGGTCAGTTTCTTGTGATTACTTGCCTGTGGCAACTGATGCCAGTCGCAACAGACTGAGCCTCAGCAGTCCACAAAGTCACATTGGTGCTTATGCAAAGGACATCTAGTAGGTTATAGTCTCTGTTTTCAGAGTATCTGCAGAGCTGCTGAATTTTTAGCACAATTATTTAACTCTTTGTATTTTCCATCCTAGCTTGAAATCTGCCCACCTTCAGACAGGAATTTCCATGTTGCCTATATGGAGGGAATAAAATAGCCCCACAGATCAAGCTTGCATTTGTGTTTCAAATGGGCAATGTCTTAATAAAAGTAAATATTCTGAGTTTAACATCTGCATATGGTTAGTTGATGGCATTCAAAAAGACAGACATTAGGTAATGTCACAGTAAATTAAGTAACTGGGCATAAATGTAACAACCTCAGTTGCTCTGCATTCTGTGAAGTCAATTTTCTGCCCCTGCTGGCTTAGCTGAAGGGAAGGAAGCAAAATACTGAAATAAACTGTATACTGGCTAGTTAGGGAAGAAATCTACTATTAAAATAAACTGGTTGCCAAAATTACTCTATTTTTTGAGCAAGTTGCTTAAACAGAACCCTAACAAATTTTTTAAAACCCTGTAAAAATAATATCCAGCGCCACAAGGTGTCTTTAAGGAAACTGCTCACCGTTCAAAAGACCTCAGCTTAATCCAAAATACTTTATCCACAAATAAAAGGTGGGAGGAATTGGATTTAAAAGTTTGTATTGGGTGGCTGATCTTAGAGTTATATAATTGAGTAGATGTTGAACCAGAAGTGTTGTGTCTTCACCATAGTAAACTAATGTTAAGCTTGAAACCTTAGCCAGGATTCTAATCTGGAACAATCCCATTGGCTAATGAACAACTGTAACCAATCAAAAGTAAGAGAACTGTACTGGAGGGAACAAAAGGGATCGGTTGTTAACTCTGTAATGTGATTGGACGTTAACTGAATGAGGGTGTGGCCACACCAGCCCGGGATTGTTTAAAAAGGAGCTGTGCTCCACTGTCTGTGTCCTGTGTGATCTTCAGATGTTCTCGTTATTAATAAAGCTGATTCATTTGTTACTTACATCATTGTTGAGTTGCATACTTAACAAGAAGCCCCACTAGTCAAGAAGGAGACTGAAGAAATTTACATCACAGCAGTGTATTTTAGAATCAAGTTCACTGGAAGGTGAGATACCCACTGGTGAAAGTAGGATTATGAGTTTTAGAAAAAACCCAAAAGCATAAGAACAGAGTATTCGGTCTCAACTGATTAGCTCAGTAAATTGACGCTTTACCAGGGGTGGGTAGACCACAGGTCTGTTTCTGGAGAACCACCTAGTATTTGTGGTTGTGGTATTCTTGCAAAGAATGCTGGGGCAAGTGGACCTTGGTCTGATATTGCAAAGCACTTGTAATATTCTTAGACAAAACTTTAGAGTATTTATGCCTTAATTGTTAAGTGATCCTAGGTAGACACCCTGGTTTTGTAAAATTTAAGCCATACTGGGAAACCTCAAGAATTTATAGAAACAAATAAGTAGACCAAAGATAACTGAAACCAGCCTCCCCTTAGTGTAAGGAAATGGAAGGGCAAGTAAAGAGAAAATGAAGTGAAGAATGTCAGCAGTTTCTTTGAAAAAGGCTCTATTCTAACACAAGCTTTAACAGTTATAACAAACTTCTCAACATATCTATAGTATTTCATTTTTCTTTTCAGCTATAGCAGTTAGCCATGCAAACGGGCAATGCAAATACCCTTCTCTAGTGGAGATGGACAATTTTCACCAATCCACACATATACACTACAGACCCTCCTACTATGCTGTTCCTGAACTGCAGTTCAGTTTGTGGCTGAACCACGAACCAGGAAGTTGGTTCGTGAACGAAGCAGTTCATACCTGTTTGTGACCCCTGCTTTCTGCTCCCTGCCACTTTTCACACAGAGCAGAAAGCAGGGGTTTCCCACAAAAAAAGCAGCAAGGAGTGGACCCCTGCTTTCTGCTCCCTACAGCTCAGCTGTTTTTCAAGAAGAGCAGAAAATGGGTTTAAATGGCTCATTTAAACCCCTCCTTTCTGCTCTTCACGAACCACCATGAACTGCCTTAAAATTCATGGAAGTTTGTGAACATCACTTCACAAACCAGCCAAAATTTGTGAGCCGGTTCATGCCCATTCCTAGAGAGAAAAGTAAAGAGGATGTGTTCTGACTCTGCTGCCTGGGCCTTTCTGCACTGTTTACCTTGCTTCTCGGATACTGCTGAACTCATCAGCCACACCAGCACTGGAGCAAGGCAAGATCAGCCAGGACAAGGTACAGTTGTTGTCATGATGGAGCCACCTAATAAAGTCCTTACCTCTAGCACTCTATGGTTTCCCTGTTCCTTTAGTTCCACCAAGCTCCATACACAGCCAGATCTTGCAAAGTGGTAGCCCTGTTACCATGTGGAAGCAATTTTTAAAAAATGCTTTGTTGTCTTTTCCTTTATTTCTGTTTTCCACACTTTTCACATCCTTCATTTTGTTCTTCCTTTCATGATCTGCCATTCCTCTATCCCCACTTCTAATTTTTCTCCACCCACCCCTTATTTTTCAGTGTTGGTCTCACCTCCTTCTCATCCATCCTGGTTGTCAACTTAAAACATATTTAATAGTAGTATAGCAACAAACCTTAGTTAATATTCTGAACAGAATGGAGAAAAAGGGATTATTTCCCCCACTCCACCTTTTACATGCATGATAACAGAATACTAATCTGTGTTAGTGGTTATAAATGAGGAACAGAGGTTAGAACTTAGCCTAGCTTCCATTGCAAATAGCATTGGGGGGTGGGTGTCTGGAGATAACCTGCACCAGGATATTCTTATTCCTTTCATTTTGGGCTCTGGAACGCTCAAAATCATCCTGAAGCTTGTGGCCAATTTTGAGATACCTAGTTTTATTTTCTGAGTTATGTCGCCAAGAATGGACACAGAGATCAACATATGGATTCTTTATCATGGTAACAGATAGCCAAGTGATCTGTTGTGTTATGATATTTGGCTTGGGTAAAAGTCATATGGGAGGGGACCAGAGGAATCTTTGTCTATGGACCCATGGTGGCTCTTGGGAGCCCTGGGGTCCTCTGATCCATGGAACAAATACTGGGGTGGAGGCACAGTAGAATACAGAAGGAGAGGGGGGCAGGAAAGTTCCATATCTCACTATTCTCCACTCATACTACTTTGTATCCAAACCATCATCTTTACAACAGCCTTGTAAGGCTGGGTATTATCTCTTATTACAGATAGTTGAGGAGGGTGAGCCTGGGCTAAAATAATGTGGCTTTCCTAAGGCTACCTAATGAGTTCATGGTACAAGAAGTTTCAGACCAAGGTCTTCCCAATTTGTAACTTAGGCACCGGTCACACGGAGCATTAGGCATGCTAGAGAGACAGAAGATAGGCGGATTTTCTGGGTGCGATCTCACTGCCACATCTGGGAAGCGTAGAGCTCCCGTGGCTCACCCGAGGCTTCACTCCGAAGATGCGCTGTAAAAAACTAGTACCTCTGAGGTACTAGTTTCTGGAAACCGCGGGGCAAGGGCGGGCGTCAGTTCATGTTTCCGGTGTTAGCTCGTGGCATCCGGCACCCGCCCATGTCCCATCGCGGAAACTTTTTTTTTGTCAAATCTCCACGGGTGCGCACAAGCACCCAACGGCGCATGCGAACACTTGGGTTAAAAAAAACCAACACAACCCCCGCAGCGCTGCTTCTTTGCCGCGCCGCAAGAGTGAAATATGATAGGCACCTCCCCCCAACCACGGGACGTCGGCAGGACGTCGGGCGGGACGTTTGATCCGGCTACCACGCGGTAGTTCACTCCGGGGCAAACAGCCACGCCTCCCCCCCCCACGATATCCGGCCCATGTGACTGGGGCCCTAGGCTCTTGGTCTCCTCACTGCATGAGCTCTTTATAAATTTGAGTTTGTCAGTAAAAAACAATGAATCCCAAATCTTAATGCAACTGAGACAGCCCAAAACTTTCCTTTTAGGGTAAGCAAGTTAAGTGAATGTAACTTGGAAAATATGACTTTAATCCTACTCTCAACAAGTAGTTAAAATGTGGAATTTACTGCCAGATGATGCAGTGATGACCATAAAGGCATATATGGCTTTACAAAGGATTATGCAGACTCCTGGAGGATAGGTTTATCCATGGCTACCAGCTATGGTGACTCTAAGGAGTCTTCACATTCAAAAGCAGTAAATTTCTACATACCAGTGCCACAAGGAAACAACAGGGGAAGGCCTTGGCCTCTATGTCCTGTTGTTGGCCATTCCAGAATAACCAGTTGGTGGCTATGTGGGACAGGATGCTGGACTAGTTGGACCATTGGTCCAATGCTGCAGGCCTCATCTTATGTTCTTACTCTTTAATACAATTCAGCCAAACTATATGGAGAAAAGGGCCAAAACATTGGGCACAGAGATAATGGGCTTTTCTGCATTCTCATTTTTCTCACTTGTAAGTTTCTGTTTCTTCAAGGGGTTTTCTATTTGGCATGTGTTTTGCTCCCTCTAGTGGTCCGTTCAATATTACACCAGTTTATGTCCAGCATAAAACCCTGCAATTTAAATCTAAAAGGAGATGTGCTGGACATAAACCGGTGTAATATTGAATTGACCACTGGAGGGAGCAAAACATATGTGGAACAGAACCCTGCCCCCCCCAAAAGAAACAGGAACGTACAAGCATGGAAAATGAGAATGTGGCCAATATCTGGGGTCATGTTATATAATTAACAAAAAGCAGTGTCATGGCATACAATAATACTGAGAATCAATATCTAATCTTGTAAAGATCAACTGTGCTACATAGAAGGGTTGATTTTCCTAAGTGAAAAACAAAAACACAAACTAGAGAAGCTATGGAAAGGTGGGGGAACCTCAAACATATGTAATGGTCCTATCAGACAATTTGGTGATGTTGGGGGGGAAATAATTTGAGAGAGAATCCTGGGTATGGAGGTGGTGACATAAAAATAAAGGGAAACCATTTCAGAAGTCTTAAAATAATCAAAGTGGGATTATAGAAGTAGCACCCAGCAAGGCTGTTACATTTAGTAAGGGAGAGAATGTTCAGAGCTGAGAATCTTTTGTAATGTGAAGATTAACACTTAGGAGTTTTGATTTACATTTTACAGTTTGTAGAATATGGCATACGTTTTCATGGACTCTGCTTCCAGACTTTTGTGGCTAACTTTTGTCAATGTTGCCTGTCATTTTGAGGTCTAGATTTCATAGATTTTATTAAGCAAAAGCATCAGTCGCCTTCCAAATGACTAAGCCAACCAAACTGTTATTCCCTGTGCAATGTAATTACTAAAATGATTGAGTTATCTATTTCTAACAAAGACAGACTCAGATAATAAATCCTATAATGAGTTTCTAACACACTTTTTAAAAAGAACCCACTATATGTATGGCATATTCATAAAATGCATGTGTCATTGCCAAAACTACAATAACAGCCACTGTTCAACAGCTAGATTCAAGTCCAGAAGCATCTTAGAGATGGACAAGATTTTTGGGTATGAGCTTCCGGGAGCCAAAGCTCAGAATTCCAGTTGGTCTCTAAGGTGCCACTAAGCTTGAATACAGCTGTTCTACTGCAGACCGCTACCTTCTGAGACCCTGCTTCTTAATTTATATCTAAGATATCTAAGATAAACAAAGTCTTCGCAACAGTTCTTATTTTAGAAGATATTCGTCGACTTTTTCATCTTCCTGAGCAATTATTTATGAATCATAGTTTTACATGCCCCTCATGGAGTACTTACAGCATATCATGACTCACTGGTAATTTTCCTATGGCAGGATTTGAAGGGCGGCAAGAAAATGCCAACCTGCCATTAATTTACACCAGATAGTCATTCAAGCATGACTTTTAATTATTATTTTCCCCTTCTCCTTTAATGACTTGGGGAATGGCTTACTCATCCACAGTAAGGCTCCATTTCATTCTCCATTAATACTTTTTTTTAAAAATTAGATTTCACTCAGTGTCAGAGATGAGAAAGTTAGCTACTTGTCTGAAGTTTGCTTGCCGGTAACATTTGAGTGTTTCCATAACTGGCTCCTCCAGAGTCATTCTGAGGCTGCGACTGCTCTCTCTGGGACAGCCGGCAGACTGCAGTCTTGGCACAACCCTCGGAGGGAGGTCCTGAGGTCTCAGAACAGGAGGGAAGAGTGTTGCACCATCTTGTCCCTTCTCCTCCCCTGCTGGTCACGGCTCTCTCACAGCTTTAGGCCAGTCGCTGATGTTTCCTCCTCAGCCTGTTCCTGGAGACCTCCTTTTATTTCCCCCCTAGTCGACCTCTTTCCCATTCTGCCTATCCCCATCCTGTTTACCTTCTGGGCCTCTTCATTCATTGAGCTTCTCCCCATTGCTTTTCCCACCCATTTGGTGCCCCAACTGGGTAGCCCTTCCCCTCCTCTCCATCCTCACCTGTGTGGCTCTCACCCAGCCACTCCTTCCCAGGGCATCACACTGCAGGTGAGATGGGACAGGGTTGACCTCCCCTTTGACAGGTACCCACTTGGCAGCCCAGTTTCAGGGGGCCTTTGGGTCTGTGCCGATGCTGCTGCCTTGACATTGACTGACTCCTGATGCCTCAGCTCTTTCTGCCAACTCCTTGACACCCCAGAATGGCCCCATCCGGCCCGTCAACTCTGCTGCCACCTCCGGGTGGGAAGTAATGTGGGCTGACGAGGAGGGTGAGAGGTGTCTTGCCTGGTCTCAGGGTACTCCAGGCCCCTTCCCTCTGCCGTAGACTAGAGATGTGCCCCCAGCTCCAGGCAGTCATAAGGCCAAATCTCTGCTTCTTATACTTAGGTACTTTTGATCTTGCAAGAAATGAAAGCTCCCTAAACAAAACCAAAAGCAGGTATACAACGTTGTAATTTCTACATGGAACACAAGCAGGAGAAGCAAACATTGTAAAGCAGCACTTCAACTGAACCATACTTTGTAGACCTGTGTCTTTCAAACACACATGATACGCTTTTAGTTCCCTGTGTGTAGACACAAAAATGTTGCACACAGGTACACCCTTCACTCATACTCATTCTCAACCAGGAAAGTGAACCCTTCCATAAGGAACCTTATTGCGTCATTTTATTTTTTTCCATAAGTGCAAATATTGCTGCTGTTGTCCTGTTTATGATGGAAGAATAGTTGACACATACAGAATTATGCCTGTTGTACCTGCAACCTGCTTGGCTTCCAGCAGTATTAAAAAAAAAAAAAAAACCTGAATGAACTTTGCCTAAATTCCACAGTGCATATATATGGGCCAGACAACCTAAGACTATAGCTGATAAATCATAAATGTTATATGTAAACACTTCAGGACAGCATAAACAACTTTTTCTTCTTTTTTCTCTCCAATTAAATTACCCTCTAGGCACCTTTTTCCAAGCATATTATTAAAAAGAGACCTAAAGACTTTGTTGCCTATATGCAAACACAGCTTGTATTCAGACATCCCTCCTAACAATGGCTAGTTTAAACCCAAGGTTTATCGAACTATCTACAGTTAATGCAGCAGATGACTGTAACCTATCAGAGTCTGCTTGGATATCCTGGCATGACTGCTGACAGTGGGAGTGGGAAGGGGCTTTTGCAAAGGTTCCCTTGGGGGGGGGGGCAGTGTTACCAATACCTAGGATTCAGCTTGGATGCCTGCATTCTGATGCAACAACTAACCAGAATTACTACAAACCAAGCCAGATTTACAAGCCAGGATGCAAGTATGCTTAAGATTTACAAGCCAGGATGCAAGTATGCTTAAGAGTTCCTGGTTTGTGGCTTTTAGTGATCTCAGTCAGTAGGGATGGGCAGTATTTAGGTATTAGACTACGGTGGAGTTCAATCAAATAATGGTTTAATGAGACATCTGAATGCAGCCACACAATGTCATCTCCACTTGTAATTTTTCAGTCACATGTGCTGCTTTAACTCTAATATTCATTGCCAAAAAAGTGGTCACCGTCCTTCAAGTGTAACCTATTATTTCCCATATGGGAATTATTTATTAATGCAAAGACAGGGAGGGAGACAAGATATGCTGTTCTGCAGCTACCTTCAAATTCACTGGCACACTGCTATCTTTGGGAACCCGTTTTTTTAAAGTCAAACTAAAACAAGCTCTGTCTCTCTCCTACTCAAATCCCTCATTTCCACTCTGTTGAGATCATCTGACTCTGCTCATGGTGAGCTAATCTGTTACATAACTAAAAACACAGAGGCAAAGTCTGCAGTCCACTCAGTGCTGGAAGCGATTGGGACTTCAAAGGAAGGATCTGGATATGACAGCTGCAGCACCAAGCCTTTAATAATGGAAGGATATGCTGGGGAAAATAACAGTATGAGATTGGTTACTGGGAGGCTCAGACTGAAAGCTTAAAGTGTTTGGAGATTCGTATTTCTTTAAGATTTAAGGACATTTAGAGGAAGAGTAGATAATATATTTTCAATGAAAATGTGAAAAAACACCAGTTTTAAAAAATGGGTAGGTATCATCTGATTTTTTGAAAAAGGGGCTTGGCTCACAGTATTCAGTGAGATTTTACTTTTGCCAGTGGAAGACTGCTTCTTTAAGGAGCTGCTATAAATTACAATTGAGATGAGCATGTTTCTGATTATTAGCTGTCTTTGACATGGTTTCACGTGTACATTAAAACATATTTGAAAAGAAGAAAATGGAATTTTGTATGTATTTATTACTTTAAAAAATGGATTTGGGCTGGCTGGAGAACTTTTTCTTGAATCAGTCTCCTCACACAAATACATAAATATCTTACCATCGCATAGCGCATACAGACCACAGCCAATGTGCCAAAAATATGTTTTCTGGATCTAGGTCTTCCTAGTACCTCCTCCCAGTGGTCATTTCGTAGAAAAAGAGCTGGGGGAACTCATTAGCATAACTCATTAGTATATGCCACACCCCCTGACATCAGGGGCCTGGCGGTGAACCTGCAAGGCTAGCGGGAGTGCGAGGAAGCCCCGCCAAGGCCCTCCCTGGCCCCAGGCAGGCAGGGGTGGGGAGAGGCGGGGAGGAAGCAACTTACCCTCCCTCTTCTCCTGCCTCCTCCTGGCTGAATGAGGGCCGGAAGCGGGGCGGGCGGAAGCAGGGGGCGGGGCTTCGTCATGTGCCCCCCCGCACCTCACCCGGGGGCACTGTGTTCCCCCGCGATCCCCCACAAAATGACCTCTGCCTCTTCCCAACTTGGATGTTTGTTTCTCCCTTTTTAGTACAGATTTATAACCATGTACAAAAGCAATTACAAGCAAGTACTAGATTATTGCACTGGAAGAATACATTTACATGAATGTTTTATTCCCTCTAACCGAGCACAGGATGACTATGCATTACAGAGACAATGGAAAACCAATCTAATATAGGTACCATAACAAAAATCAAATTAAAAAGCATATAAAGAAAGAGAAAATATGTAACAGTCTGTATATTAACAATGGAAGCCTCAAGGCCAAGGTGGGTAAACTCAGTTGCTTAACATTAGAAGAGAACTCACTGTGGGAATAAGAGGAATATAGCAGAATGCCGACAGTCAATGTGACACAATTATCACTGGAGACAACATAGACAGAAAGGACTGAGTGGGTTGTGGTGCAGGTGCGGTTGTTGCTCTGTATATTAGAGACAGAACTGAATATGATACATTGGTAAACTGATAAGCAACAAACACCTCCACAGAATCACCAAAGGAAGTAACATGTCTCATGACAAAACTCTGATACGGATATTGAGAAGGAAATCAGGCAGTTAACCTACAAATAAAATATTGTGATAACATGAGGCTTCAGTTATCCCAACCCCAACATTCAGATCATGACAAGAGACCATGCTTCTTGACAGAGCAATCAAGAAAGGAGGCAGGTTATGATTTAAAACTGAAAAATCAGGCGGGGATATCTGTCTGTCTATCATCTAACAAATCCATCACAGGCACAATTAATTCTTAAAAATAAGAGGAGTAATTTAAAGGAAGCTGAAGAGGAATCAGTAGGAGCACATCCATTTAAGAATGCTTGGAGATTATTTAAAACTACCATAGTAGAAGCTGAGATAAAATACAGATTAGAAAGGGGAACAAGAAGTTGAAGGAAGTGCCAGCGTGATTAAACTGCAATGTCAAGGAGGCGATAAAAGGCTTCTTTTTAGAAGTGGAACTGCTGCTGAAATGAGGAAAATAAAAAGAACCACAACCTCTGGCAATTCACATGCAGGTTGATACTGTGAACAATGACATAACTTGAGGGTCTAATTACTGTGTGTTAAGTGCCATCAAGTGGCTTCTGACTTATGGAGACCCAAAGAATCAATGTCCTTCAAAACATCCTAACATTAAACAGCCTTGCTCAGGTCCTCCGAGCTGAGGGCCATGGCTTACTTGATTGAGTCAGTCCACCTCATTTCAGGTCTTCCTCTTTTTCTGCTGCCCTCAACTTTTCCCATCATTATTGTCTTTCCCACTGACTCTTGTTTTCTCATAATGTGACCAAAGAACAATAGCCTCAGTTCAGTCATTTCAGCTTCTAGGGAGAGTTCAGGCTTGATTTGATCTAGAACCCACTTATTTGTCTTTTTGGCAGTCCACTCCACACTATCCATAAAACTCTCCTCCAACACTACATTGCAAAATTACTTACTTGCTGCTATCTGGAGAAGTGAGCAGTGACTCACGAAAGCTGCCACATATTTTGTTAATCTTTAAGGTGCCACTGGACTCCTGCACTTTTCTGCTGCTACAGACAGACTCACGTGGCTACCCATCTTGACCTACTTTCTTCCTGTCAGCTTTCTTCATTGTCCAACTTTCACCAGCTGACTCTGGGCTTGGCTGGCTGTGTCGGGGTGTCCGGATTCACCGGCGGGCTGGTTGCTTGAGCCGCTGCCAGGGCTGGGCCGGTGCCGTCACTGGAGGAAAGTTAGCGAGTGGCGTTGACGGGTCGTGGGCCAGGGTGGCTTGCATTGAGACTGCCAGAGGAAGTGCCTTGAGGGAGGGGCGGGGAGGGGAGGGGCGGGCTCGGAAGGCAGCCGGAATGCTGTTCCAGTGCATTCCAGCCGAAAAATAGCCCTGGTAATACTACTGAGAAATTACACAACTTTAAGGTTGTTAATGAAGAAATTCAAATTGTTCAAGAGTCTCTGTTCCTTGGCTCCATCCAAGGGTGTAGACTTTTCAATTTCCCGGGGGGGGGCTGGGGCTGGGCCAGAGGCATTGCTTTGCTAGGAGCAAGGGTGGCTCCCGGGGGAGGCTGAGTACCTTCCTGAAAATTTCGGCGGGGGCTGAAGCCCCGCCGCCCCCACGAAGATTACGCCTATGGCTCCATCATCAACCAAAAAGGAGACTGCAACCAAGAAGTCAGAAGGAGATTGAGAGTGTGAAAGGCAGCCATGAAGGAGCGAAAACAGATTCTTAGGTGTAAGGATGTGTCACTGGTGACCAAGATCAATATAATTCATACTACAGTATTCCCCATTACTATGTCTGACACTTTGCCAATTGGAAACCATTCTGTTTCTCTGCATTCTATCCTAACACTGGTCTCTTGTTGGGAATGTGGGTTATGCATCAAAACAATCAGATGCAGTGGCATGCCAGTTTCCTTTAAAACCAACCATAGCTTTTCATGATCCACACAATAAAAAGCCTTGCTGTAACCTATGAAACACAAGCTGATTTTCTTCTGAAATTCTCTCACATGCTCTAGTAATCAACATAAATTTGCAATATGCTCTCTAGTGCCTCTTCCTTTTTTAAATCCAGCTTGAACATTTGGCATTTCTCATTCCATATATGGTAAAAGTCTTTCACAAATTCCAAGTTTATTCAGGTTTAATAGCCCATTGGCCATAAAAACAATATTAAGAGTTTAAAAACACAGCAAAACAAAAGTTCACCACATCTAGAATACAGTTTTGGCAGAGGCTGCTCAAAAGTAGTCAAAAAGAAGTATCAGGAATAATTGAATACTTTGGCAGCCATTTTCTGAGGAATCTCTCTCTTGCTGTTGAGTAATTTGGGCAATAGAAGATGTGAGATGGTGAATCAAGTTCTGTCAAGGGGCAGTCACAATAGTGCTGGTCTGGAGGTATTCTGAGAAGACAGCCCTTCATCTACGCTGTTGGAAATGAATTACACTGTGTGATCATATATGACCGCCTCAGTTTTGGAACTGTCAGTATGTTAAGGTAAAGAGGCAGGTTGAATTTGGTAGAATATTTCATTTCTAGATGGAGTGGGGAACATTTTCATCTGATATCCTTTTAGAGAGTGTCCCAGTCATGCTTCATCAGTTTCTCTATAATTTATGCTCACCTTCTTTCAGTTAGATTCTTTGGTTTCCATAAGCCCAATTGGTTTATTTTCATGTCCATGGCTTCATTCCATTTTGACCAACAGCGCTCATGTGCTGGCAACATGGTGAAGGTTGGGAGATCTTCAGAGTTTAACAGTCAATATTTGGTAAAAGTCTTGGTTGTAAGATCTTGAGCATCACTTTACTTGCATGAGAAATTAATGTGATGGCCCAATAGTTGCTGCAATCTTTGGCATTTTCTTTTTTCAGAATTGGAATGTAAATTGAGCATTTCCAGTCTGTGGGCCATTGTTTTGTTTTCCATATTTGTTGGCACAATCTTGTTAAGATTTTGATGTACTTCATTTCTGTGGCTTGGAATAGCTCTATTGATATCCCATCTACTCCTGGTGATATGTTTCTCTCAATTGCTCTCAATGCAGCTTTCACTTCACTTCCTAAAACTGTAGGTTCTTCTTCAAAAGATTCTTCTTGGAACAAATCTGTCATCCTTTTATATCTTTTGTATAGTTCTTCAGTGTACTGTTCCCATCTATTCTTTATTTTGTCCTGTTCAGTTAATGTATTTCCATGTTGATCTTTCAGCATGCCTGTGTCTTAAATTTCCTCTTGATTTCTTAAATCTTGTGGAACAGATCTCTTGTTCTTCCTCTTTTGTTGTTCTATTTCTTTGCACTGGTTATTATAATAGTTCTCTTTGTTTCTATGTGTGAGTCACTGAAACACAGCATTTGGACTTTTGATTCTGTTTCTGTCACCTTTTACTTTTGCTTCTCATCTATCTTAAGCAATTTTGACAGTATCATCAGTCATCCATTGAGCCTTTTCTTTTCTTTTGGCTACAGGAATAGTCTTTGGGCATTCTTCCTTGATAATATCTCTGGTTTCAACCCATAGTTCTTCTACTTCACATTAACTTGAACTTAGTAATGCAAAATGTTCTTTATATAGTATTTAAACACTTCAAGAATGTTACTTATATTGTATTTTGGCATTGTGAATGTTTTGGTGTTTTTCTTCAGCTTTAATCTATTTTTTTATATTAACCATGGTCTGTCCAACAATCAGCTCCTGGTCCTGTTTTAGCAGAGAGAATAGAGCTTCTCTATCTTCTGCTTCCAATTATGTAATCTATTTGATTTCTATATTGGCTGTCTGGTGATGTCCACATATACAGCTGTCAGTTGGGTTGCCTGAAACATGTGTTTGTGATGAACAAATTTTTGTTTTTGTTTTTGTAGAATTCTATTAGTTGCTCACCTGCTTCATTTTGTGCTCCAAGCCCAAATCTTCCAACAATATTTGATTCTGCTTCATTTCCTACTTCTGCATTCCAGTCACCTATGATTATCAGCACATTTTGCTTGTGTGTGTGATCAATTTCTTCCTTGACACTAGCATAAAAGTTTTAAATTTCTTCCTCATCAGCATCTGTAGTTGGGGTGTAAAGTCTGATTGATACTATTTGGGCAGACTTTATATTATAAACCCTGCCTGTGCTATATCTCACCTCACTATTAGAGCAATTCTGTTTCTTCTGAGTTTGTCATTCCCTGAGTAAAACACTTTGTAATTTTCTGACTGAAAATGCCCTCCTCCAGTCTGCTTTAGCTCACTCACTCCCATAATTACAATGTTTAAACTTTAAATGTTCAATTTCTCATTTTACGATTTTGAACTGACCTTCATACTTCTCATGTTCCATATTCCTATTATATGCACCGAACAGCTTTGGACTTTCCTTTTGCATCCATTCAGGTCAACAACTGAATGTCCCTTAGGGTTTAGTCCAGTTGTGTCATTAAGAGCAGCGCTCCTTGTACTAGTCCTCAGCTCTTCCCCAGTAGCTGATTGAGTGCCTTTCAACCTGGAAATTCTATCTTCCAGCACTATGACATTTTTCATTTTGGATTGTCTCATCACAGGGTTTTCGAGGTAAGAGTTGGTCAGAAACAGTTTACCATTGCCAGCTTCTCTGCAGTACTAACCAGGGTTAGCTGAAGTGGCACTGCTGTTGTCTATGAAAGATTCTCCACCAGTGTCACCTTCCACTACTGCTGCTGCCCAGTAGCTACCCTTCAAAGATTTATTTGCCCCCATCACCACTGGACCTGTCTGTTCTCTTCTGCTGATGTGGCCACTGATCCCTGAAGAGTCTTAGTCTCATGTCTCAACTGTAACTCTGCTAGGAGTTTAGGCCCCTTATGGTATTGCTCTCAGCTTCAGTGACACACACAAACCCTCTCACCATGTTAAGGTGTGTATCTAAGATGGGGAGCTAATTACTAAAGATGTAAAAACAGCCAATAAACAACCATGGAGAAAGAAAACAACCCACTTCAGGGCTTTCCTTGACAAAGTGCGTCTCAAAGTGCCATGGCTAGTTCCTTTGCACCTGTACATTAGCTGCTAGTACTAAAAAGGCTAGGTCATTGCAGTTCTCCAGTCAGAGAACTAAACAATCTAATTTACCAGAGAAAAAGCAGTATCCCCCTGGACTGTGTTCTGGTCATTAAACTTACCAACTTGTATTGTAAAGCATGGAATGCAAGTGATTCCATCCTCTCACTGCACCTGTGTAATCAGAACCATCCTTTAAATTATCAGCATTAGATTGCATTACTTGATTCTTAGACATGTGCAGTCAGCAGCATCTATTTGAGAAAAGGTCACAAAGACGGACCGAAAGACTTGTTGGATTTATAAGCAGATATTAAAGAGGAACCAAACTAGTACTTTGCAAGTTTATTCGTTTCTTCTTTTTATTTGGACTGATTCCTGGTTGCTACTGGCAAGCAGGGTATGAGCCAAACCAAAAGGAGATCAAGCATGACTATTCTTCAGGCTATTTTCACAAGAGACAAAAAGGCGGCACACTCACTTGGAAGTAAGACCCATTTAGTCCAGTGAGGTTTACTTCTGAGATGTGGGACTGGGAGGCACATCAGTTTTGTACCTGTAATGCTTGACTTGGAAATACTATTAATGTAGCAAACACAGCAGAATCAGAGAGTTGGAAGGGACCTCCAGGGTAATCCAGTCCAACCCCACCCCACCCCCCGCACAATGCAGGAAATTCACAAATACCTCCCTCCCACACCACCACTGACTGCTGTTCCATGCGCAGAAGATAGACTCTTTAAAAAAGAACAATGAACGTTGAATTCTATTAGAAGGTGACCGAAGTTAAAGAGCTGTGAAGTCAAAGTGAACAATCCTTGTCATCCTGAAATGAACTGAACTTAGGGAGGAGTCATAGAATTTGCATTTGGCATATAAAAGATCAGACTGCTAAGAACCCTGCACCTCTAGCGAGCCAGAACAAGTCTGAAAGAGTCAGTTAACTTTAAAAGAGAATGAAATCGACAAGGCAGTGACTTATTTGCTGTGCTCCCAAGGATATCCTTTTAACCTGACAACTTAACTAAGGCTAGCTGTGGAAAGTCATATTTTTGCTTGGTTATGTAGCTGGAGATCAATTATAACCTGGAGCGGGATGATGTTCTCTTTAATGAGCTGTGAGCAAAGGTAGCTCCTTGCAGAAAAAAAATAGTAATTCAAAAGCTTCCTTGTTGAATTGTGTTGTTCTTGCTCTTGATTTACTGGTCCTGAAGGCCTACAGGAGATCTCTTTGCAAGTTTTAATGACAGAGCAGCCAATCACACTCTGGCATTTATATGCACCTGGAGGAATCCTGCTTTCCTGTCCTGTGATCATTCTCCATTCTTTACTCTGCTTGCTTGGAGGAAAGCTGGCCTAAAAAATGTTCAGGTAGTTTGAATTTGCCTCCAGGGATATAAAAATGTGCCTATCATTTTTGAAAACATATTGTTTGGGAGGAACAACACATTACTCTGTAGAGTTTACTGAAGAAAGACTGGGTTTTCCTTTTCAGCACCACTCTTTTACTGTTGGAGTTATATTTTTTTTAACTTGCTCGGCACATTCTGACTTGAAATGTACTGTTAAGTAGACACAATTTAAAACTTTGATGACTTTCTTAAAAGTACCTTGATAGAAAATCATTTTCTTTTCCAGTTAAGAGGCTAATGCAGGGGGCTCAGTGAAAAGTGTATGCAAAGTGCAAGCATACTTTTTGTAAATGTAGTATTTTTACTATGAATATATTCCTCCAAAGTCCTCAGTCTTACAGTACTTATTAGGGCAAATATAATTGGAATTAGAATTTTCTTAATCTATTCAGGAGAAAGGCACCAATTAACATCAAACAAAAGCTGTGGTAATTACTAGATTATTATACGAGGACTGGATATAGGGTTGCCATATTCCTACCGGGGCTGGGAAATGTCCTGCCCCCAATGGCTGTTGCCCACAGGCACTCCAGTGGCTAGCGGGGGAGGGGGGGATTAAAAACCAAGGTCAGCAATGGCGTGACACCACTTCGGGGGGGGGGGAGTAATGCTGGTTCTCTTTAGGAATCACTGAAAACATTAGTTTTATCACAGAGGTTCCAGAAATTCCTAGAGACAGCAGAAAAGCACTTGTGGGTTTTTCCCAAAGTGAAGTCATGCCAAGGAAGCCTCCCATGCCCCCACTCTCCTGACTCCCACCAGTTGCCAGGCAACCCTAACTAAATGGTTCTTAAAATTACTCTCTCTAAGGCAGTGGTTCTCAACCTTCCTAATGCCGCAAGCCTTTATTTATTTATTTATTTATTTACATTTATAACCCGCCCTCCCCGCAAACGGGCTCAGGGCGGCGTACAGATGGGGCCAATGCCCAATACATAAAACATTAAAACTGCATTTTAAAAACATTCAGTACAACATAAGTGCTTTAATACAGTTCCTCATGTTGTGGTGACCCCCAACCATAAAATTATTTTCATTGCTACTTCATAACTGTAATTTTGCTACTGTTATGAATCGTAATGTAAATATCTGATATGCAGGATGTGTCTCGGTTCCTAAAACCATTGAAAATTTGTGTTTTCCGATGGTCTTAGGCGACCCCTGTGAAAGGGTCGTTCGACCCCCAAAATAATAATAATAATAATAATAATATCTTTCGATTTATTAATCGCTCAATCCTGCAGAGTTGCTGGCTCTGAGCGATTTACAGTTACACATATTAACAAGGGACTACATATAAATCTTTTTAAGTCACACACTGTACAGAAAAATTGCTTTCTGCTTTCTATATCCAGATGCCTTCTCCAGTGATGTCTTTGGATAACATGCTGTGTCTCTGTTTCCTGTTGCAGGCCAAATGGTCCAGGGCAGACCAAATGACCTGAACTACCAAATAGCCATGCCATATAACCACACATTCTTTAACACCTCTAAGTGGAAGAGCCAGACCTGATGGCTCCTGGCTCTGGTGCTCATGGATCATGTCACTTACACCATGGAGAAGCTGGAAGCTGGGTCACCTGACTGCAGGCGGGGTTCCAAACTTCTAACCATTCCTGTGTTGCAGCTATGACAACCAACAATTGGACACACCCATGCCCACTCACAATTGGCTAATAGCCACATCTAATATGTGACTGGAATTGGAGTATAATTGTTCTTCTGATCCCTATGGGAAGTGAGCTCTTGCTCTCTTAGTTCTCCCTTCCTCCTCTTGTCATTATCTGTTTTATGACACCTGGAAATGCTGCCTCTTGAGAGACAAAGAGTTGCTTTGTGACTTGGAGCACATGGCTGTGCAAAAATGGGATTTCCCTTCAACATCCCTTGGCACTTGGACTATGTTGGACTGATAAATACTCCTGACTAGGTAACTATGAATCTTTAATGTTTAGTTAAGGCGAACAGCCCTAGCCTTTGTTATTTTGGTAATCTTTTATAGTCTGTTGCTGTGCTCTGTATTAAATAAAAATCCTGCTTATTTCTAACTTGGCTTTGATGTTGTAACTTGACTTCCAAGTCTAAGTCCTGTGCCTCAACGCTCACCATATACGCTACCATTGGAGAGTAAAAGTGTGCATCTCTAGATGAGTTACTAAGGTGTTCTGTCCCAAATGCCAACTAAGGGTTTGGAATCTCTCCCTTAGGAAAGGCAGGGACTAGTGAAAAGAGGTTCTGGTGGCATATTGTTCTGAAAACCCAAGAGAGTATAGCCTACCTCTGGGTTTGTTGTTTAATGTACTGAAAAGTACAGGATTCCCTCCCATTCCTGGACTGGCCTGGGTGGCTAATCCCTGTACACACACATTTGCAGCCGACGGGGTTTTTTGTTCAGCTGTAGACTTAGACGTGTTCCAGACAGCATTCGCTCGGCTTGGCTTGATGACATTAGTTTTTCCAGGACTGCTTTGAGTCGCAGCATCGCACTGCCACCGCCTGGCCGGATTGGCCCATTACAGGCTTCTTAATGCTGAAGAGATCTTTCCAGGCTTCCGAGCTTCCGAGCTGGACATTCCGTTTTGCCGGCTAACACCTCCCCCCACCGGGGGGGTTTAGTGTGCCCACCCTCTCTGTGGTACCCATTTTATCTACTCGCCGAAGCTTTCGAACCACTGGGTGGACGGCGAGCTGGGGACAAGGCTGGTAGCTCACACCAGCGCGGCTAGAACTGACAGCAGTTCTGTTCAGTTCAGATGTTACTGTAACCAGAGGATAAATCCTCTGTGCCACCGCTCATCATTGGTTTTGCTATAGAAAAAATCCAGATTCTTAACATAAAAGCTAAAAATGTACTGTATTTTTAAACAGTTTGTTGACAGGTTAATGTCTAGAAAAACAGCACATTCTGAAAAAGAAAGACAGTTTCTGATATCACCATACCTACAGCTTCACAGCTATTCCATTAATCTATTTGGTAAATTTAATTAATCTAAGACTCCATCTATTTTGATGCAACATTTTAACCCTAAGTAGAAAAATGATGAGCATTATCAAGATCTATACCTTGTTACTTGAGTTTAGAGCATATGTTTTTACAGATGCAGTGACAAAGTGATGTTGAACATTGACAACACTTGGGGCTTATTCCAAGTTGTGGTCTCCAGTCTTGTTCAGCCAGCAGACACTTTTGGAACTTGAGGAAGTCTTATATGCATCACCACAAAATGGCGGGGGGGTATAACCAATAGCTGTCCTGTGCACAGCCAATGATTAAACATTAGCAGAATCCACAGGGTGTATAAAGGTTTAAAGACAAATGTCATACTGCCACAGAAGCCGCTGCTTCCAAATCGGTGCTCTCCACAGTTGCAAAAATGATGCCTCTTGGGCTGTTCTGAATCACTTCCTGCTCCAAGGAAGTGGAAGAAATCCAAGATCAGCACTTTGATTGTGGTGAGAGATGCTGTTTCATTTTCCAAAGAAAGGAGAGGGTTTGGTCCCTGCACAGCCACAGGGAGAGATTGCCAAGCCCAGGGATGTAAGAAGTCCGTCAGGCTCCAGCTCCTGAGAGCAAGAGTCCACAGCTGGCACACACTCCAACGTGCTTTCTTCAGCAAGCACAAGAGTTAGGCCTAAATTTAGAGGAGGTCAGCTGCACCATGAGCCCCCTCTCTCTCTGACTTTGTGTCAGTCCTTGTGTGGTCCTTCTTCCTTGGCCCTCCCTGGACCAGCCTAATAAACTATTGTCTGCAGGTGGGCCCATGGTGAGTAGCCTCTTTGGCTGGATTTCCCCTCTCCTGCCCCCAAGCCTGGGTCCTCCTGGGTTATGGCTCCTTGCTTTGAGCAATACACAGCTCAGTGGGACCTCAGGGTTAAATGCACACAAATAAAACAGACCTTTAAAAATATATGAAGGTTTATTAAAGGGTTAAAAATGTCACTATGAAGTACAGTCTCTATAGCATAGTAACAGAGAAAATACAGAAGCTAACTTCTAAATACACTGAATACCTGTTATTAGATGGCAAATCTTGCAGCATAAAATCGAAGCAGTAGCATAACAACATTCTATACGTTGCAGTTCATCATGATGAAGTGTAACGTATCAAAGCATACTAGCATGGCATAAGCATAATGTTAGTATGGCCCCCCTCTGGCCCATACCCTTATTATAACCTTTTACCCTCTGGCAATAGGTGGTCCCTTAGATCCAATCAGGAATCTCTCTTGATGGAACTCTCCAGAAAATGTTAACATCTGCTCCTAATTCCCCCTTCCCAACTAGTTATATAACTGAGCAAAGGTTCTCATGATTAACCAATTACCTCATTCATAAGACTAACCTCTAAAGAGGTAAGGATGGTAGCTGAAGGAAGTCTCAAATCATGAACACCTGCAAGCTGGACTAGGCCCTCTAATAATCATGTTAACTCTTGCAGGAAATTAGGGTGCTTTGCCTCACAGCCACCTCCCCTAAGGTTTTAAGAGGCTGCTCTGCCTGCATTCACACTCCTCAGAGGTCCCAGCTGCTGCCAGCCTACTCCTCTGGCCTCTTTCCAGGTACAGTCCGCTGTCTGAGCTTAGGCTTACCAAACGCCGGCGGGGGAAATCTATTTCCTGGCAGGATGCGTGCCGCGGGGGACGGCCCGTTGCCAGGGTAACGCGGAGCGTCACATCCTGGCGACGGCGGGTGCAGCGCGCACAGCCGTCCCCCGCGGCACGCATCCTGCCAGGAAATAGATTTCCCCCGCCGGCGTTTGGTAAGCCTATCTGAGCTGCACCTCCCTTCTGAGGTGCAGCTCAGGCTCTGCCAGGCTCTGAGGCCACTGTGGGCACATTTTTGGGCATGGCCTCACCCATGCTCCTTTCTGAACAACCCCTGCTTGAGCTACCTGCCTCAGCACTGCACTGCTAGGGCAAGGCTGTCCCACACCAGAGTCCCCTCCAAAGCAGATGAGCACAGGGTGAGGTTGCCACCCCTGGACACAGTCTCTATCTGTAACTAAGCCAAAGATGTGTAGCTGTGGCATGCCAACTCAGGATAGACAAAGCACTTTGCTAGTCAGTCAAAGGTAAGGAGAAATTTGAAGTTCTATTTGGATTCTTCTCCAAGACTCAAGAAGCAAGCAGGCATGAGGAAATATTTTGGTGGACATCATGTTAGGAATCTTTTTTTTTTTTTAATTATAATAAAATGTTAGGAATCATTGTTCTATGTGGATTACTTTGTATTCAAAGAGAGTGAACTCAAGGCTCTATGCATGTCTTCCAGTCAGGTTTTGGATTATTTCAGCCCGCTCACCCTAGAGGAAGTTGACAAATTGCTCAAAACTGTGCACCCAATCATGTGCAGTCTTGACCCGTTCCCTTCATGGCTAATCAAAGCTGGTCATGAGGCGTTTCAAGGTGCCCTAAGGGAGATTATTAATAACTACCTCCCTGAGGGACTGTTGCCCAGGGCACTCAAGGAAGCAGTGGTTCACCCTCTGGTAAAAAACCCCATCTCTGGACCTGGCCGAATTGGCAAACTATCGGCCAGTGTCCAATTTGCCTTATCTGGGCAAAATAATTGAGAGGGCGGTGGCAATACACATTCCTCAATAGAAACTTATCCATTCCATCTTAGATCCCTTCGGTTTTTGCCCAGGCCATGGGACAGAGATGGCACTGGTCGCCCTCACAGACAACCTCTAGAGATGTCTGGATCAGGGTGGATTGGCAGTGCTGTTGGACCTGTTGGCAGCATTCAACATAGTCAACCATCAGCTACTGACCCACCGCCTTGCCAACACTGGGGTCCAGGGGTTTGCCTTGCAGTGGCTTGCCTCCTTTCTCCAGGGTTGGGGACAAAGGGTGGCATTAGGGGAACAGCTGTCCCGAAGGCACCCGCTGACTTGCGGAGTGCCCCAAGGGGCAGTGTTTTCCCCGATACTATTCAACATCTATATGCGCCCCCTTGCCCAGATTGCCTGGAGGCATGAGCTGGGTTGTCAACAATATGTGGATGACACCCAGCTCTATCTGATGTTTGGTGGTCAGTCCAACTCTAGACCAGAATATCTGGACCTGGCATTACAAGCCATGGATGGATGGCTTAGACTGAGCTGACTGAAACTGAATCTGATGAAGACGGAGGTCCTGTGCCTGAGTTGGAGTTGACTTGGCAACAGTGATCTATGTGATGGTCACCTCGAGACTGGACTACTGTAATGCTCTCTACATGGAGCTGCCCTTGTCACAAATCCGGAAGCTACAGCTAGTGCAAAATGCTGCAGCCAGGCTCTTGATGGGTCTCCCTATGCAGGAACACATCCAGCCTATGCTGAAAGCACTGCACTGGCTGCCGATAGCATACTGAATTTGCTTCAAGATGCTGATTCTTACCTTTAAAGCTCTATATGGTCAGGGGCCTACATACTTGAGGGACCGCCTTTCCCCACATGTTCCCCAGAGAGCACTGCATTCAGGGTCTCAAAACCGTCTGGCCCTCCCTGGTCCCAAAGATGCCAGGCTGGCCTCAACTAGGGCGAGGGCCTTTTCAATGGTGGGTCCATACTGGTGGAATGAGCTCCCGGAAGACATCAGGGCCCTGCGGGACCTTCTACAATTCTGCAGGGCCTGCAAGATGGAGCTCTTCTATCAGGCCTTTAATTAGGAGCCTCATCTAACAACTGAATGTGACAAGGCCTGTACTCCCTAGACTCACCATCAACAGCTAGTACGAGCCAGTATAAATGGATTTGATAAGCTGAATGCCAACCCTGACTATACTCCTCTGTGACCATTCCTTCATACCCTACTATGACCGCTATGCAACACTACAACTGCCACCAATATTGCTACTAGCACTTTATGACTGTTTATGATTGTTCAGGACTAACTATGACATTTTATCATTGTGTTGTTTTATGTGTTTTTAACTCTTTTATGTAAGTCACCGTAAGTCTGCTTTGCCGGGGAGGGCAGGATATAAATCAAATAAATAAATAGAAGTTTCCAGCTTTTCAGTATAAATCACTTCTGATCCCGTACAAAAACAATAATCCATGGATAACATCAAATAGTGGTAACTCTAAATCGATTTGTCTTCATGTTAAACTTTGAGTTTAGCTAAGAAATGTATGGTTACAACATTCTTTTCTTTTATTTCCACTTTATAATAGGGTATTGGTTAAGGATTCTTTTATTTAAACTGGTACATTTAAAAAGTCTGTCTTCTTATGTTTCTCTCTATCTTGATTTAATCAAAGTCCTTTGTAACTGCTACATTTTAAAATTATGAGACATCTGTGACTTCAAATTGGTCTAATTTATGGCTGGAAACCCTATGATGGTTACACACTCTGAACTTAAGTTTCCCTTAGAACTTCTAGCACCACAGGCCAATCTTCCAACGGTAGTCAATTAAAGACAAAACCATAGGGGTGCCACTTCATATAAGTGATTTGTGGAGAAGATACATTCAGTTCTACTTACCAAGACAGACGTACAAAAGCCACTGTAGCCCTCGGGAACCAATAAAACTGTGAATCACCTCCCTGTAGCCGAACATATAATGGCAAATATTCTGGAAAAGGGAACAGAAAAGAAATGTTCTGTATGAGATGTTCAATATTCCACTGATGCAATATAAACAAAATCCTGATTAAATTCTGCATGATTTGCAGCTGAAGAGTGATCAATATGCCCTTTGTACATGTGCATTCTTTGTTGTGCCCTGCGCCTTATGGAAGGGCCTGCTGAAAGCTCCTGTCCTTCTATTATTCTGCAAACTATGTAAAACACAATTGTTCAAGATGGCAGTTCAGTAGCGATAATAGAGCTATATTGTAACGATCACTCAGTAGGGTACAATAATAAAGGGAGGCTGTGATCACACACACTAAACAATGTACTTTCAATGCACTTTCAATGCACTTTCCAACTGGATTTTACTGTGTGAACTGGCAAAACCAAGTTGAAAAGTGAACTGAAAGTGGATTGAAAGTGCATTATTTAGTGTGTGAGATCACAGCTGGAATGAAACTGTGGACTGTAGTACTACATATTTTATGTATTATCTGTTTCCTGTATGTATTATCCTGCTCCCCTGTATTGTCTTCGACTTATGTAACACCGTTTTCTGCACTGTGTAATACATCATAATACTTTTTGTTGTGGCGGAACGACCCTGCTGACCCACAGGGTTTCCACCCTCCAAAGTGTCTAGGAGCAGGTGGTCACTCAGAATCTCTGCCCAGTAACACACTACTCTCCTGACTCACTGACTGCCAAAGGCTTCTCTCACAGTTCTCCTTTGGTGCACTGCCATCAGATGGTCAATTTCAGAAACATCCACCAAAAGGGCCAGCACTCCCAGATTAAAAGCCCCACCTAGTGCCAGTTTCTTCTACTACCCAATAACTAGTTATCACAGGGATGGCTTACCAACAAAATGTCACTGGCATTGATTAAATGTTCATTATGTTGGGGTCTACTACGGATAGATTAGGCATACTGCTTGTTTATTGGCTGCTTAGTTCATCAGTAGCCACCTTGTCTGAGTTGGGAAAGTTGTTCTCAGGTGTGGTGCTGGAGACACCTAGACTGATTGTTCTGTGCTACTTCAACAGTCATGCCAAGGGTTCCTCACTAGGGCCAGCCCAGGATTTTATAGCCCTAGGCCTCTCTCAAATTGTGACATGGTTTGCATGTAAAGTGGATTTGGAGGATATTTAATCATCTCATTTCAGGGTTGAAGATTCATCCTGAACTTTGGTCTGATCAGTATCTACTCAGAACAAGGGTGAACATGGCTTCAACACACTACAAGAGGGGGCCAACTTAAATGATCTACTCACAGAGGCTCTTAGATCTTACTGTATTCCAAAGTGCTCTGGGATATAAGAATTACAAACACATGCTCTGTTGAGACTGCAGTGGATATTTGGAATGTGAAGCTCCTAGAAGCTACCTTGGGACAGATCCCATCCCCATGGCTTACCATGGAGCTGAGTGACCAAAAAAGGGCTGGCAGAAAACTTGTACTGAATTTGACAGAACGTGTTCTAGAGCTCACTAAAAGACTTATGAAGCAGTGGTGACAATGGCAAAGAATCCCTTCTCAACTATCATAGCATCAGCCAATTCATGACCATCCAAACCGTTTAAGGTATTTTGGTATCTGCTTACTCCTAAATCTGAGTCTTTATTGTCTCAGGAGCAGGAAATTAGTTATGATGTCTTTGCAAAGGTTTTTTGCTGACAAAATCTCTCCAAAACCCTCTGACTAGGGATGGGCACAACCTGGCTCACAAAGTAAAGTTTGGCCCCGGTCACATGGGCAGGAAACTGCGGGGGAGAAGCGTGGCTGTTTGCCCTGGGGCAAACTACTGCGCAGTTACGCAATCAGACCTCCTGTGGAGGTCCTGTGGAGGTACCGTGGAGGTTCCATGGCAAGGGAGAGGTGCCGATCACAGGACAAGCCGGCGCGCAATGAAGAAGCGCGCGCCGCGGCAAACTGTTTTTTATTTTTGTGTACATGACAAATGCGCATGCTCCGTTGGGTGCGCATGCGCATCCACAGAGACTTGGACAAAAAAAAACACCTTATTTGCAAGGGGACATGGGCGGGCGCCGGATGCCACTGGAAACGCGATCAGACGCCCGCCCTTGCCCCGCAGTTTCCAGAAACTAGTACCTCCAAGGTACTAGTTTTTTGCCACGCAGTTTCGGCTGGAAGCCTCGGTTGAGCCACGGGAGTGCTACGCTTTCCAGATGCGCTGGTGAGATCGCGCCCAGAAACTCTGCCTGTTTTCCGTCCCACTTGTGTGGCTTCTGTTACGTGTGACCGCAGCCCTTGTCAGAGATTTCAGCCAGTTTGTGGTATGCAAAGTGATGTTTGCGAACTGAAGAGCTGCCATGAACTTCCACTAATATTTAAAGTCATTTGTGAAGAGCAGAAAACAGGGGTTTAAATGGCTCTAAGCTATTTAAACCCTTGCTTTCTGCTCTTCATGATAAACAACTGAGCGGCAGGGAGCAGAAAGGGGTCATGAACAGATACAAACCAGTTAGGTTCGCAAACCAAGGTATCGGTTCATAGTTTAGTTCATAGTTCAGACCATCCCTAACTCTGACTTGGATGTCAATAGTAACATGGCAATCACATACAAATTCCTTTATGGTCTCAGATCTTCAGCACCGCCTCTCCCTCTATGCCCTGCCACAACAACTTCACTCATCTAAACAAGGCCTTCCACAGGTGCCACCCAGCAAATGGGCAAGACCAACAATTTGCCTGTACATATGCATTCTCTGAAGTGCCCCCCCCCACCCTATGAAATGGTCTGCCTGAGGAGGTCAGGAAGGCTTCCACACTTTCAGCTTTCTGTGTGTTATGTAAAACAGAACTGTTCAGGGGGTCATTTCTGTAAAGAAACAGGGCTGCATCATAAAAGAATGATTCAGGAGGGTGTTTCAGTAGAGAGAACAAGGCTGTGAATGCCTCTAACTAATATGTATTATCTGTGTGCTGTGTGCATTCTATTTTTACCATTTCTTGCACTGTTTATTTAATATGTCATGCTTAACATTTATGCCTTTTTTCAGATTTCTGAAATCTTAGTCCTATAACATAGTTTATTGTATGTATTTTCATCCTATTCATTGTACTGACTTAAATTATGTTATCCACCTTAAGTGTCAGTGAGAAAGGCGGACTACAAACAAACTTCAGTAATCCGACTCCAACTGCACTGCTTATTAAGTGTCACATTCTATTGATTGCATTGACTTACACTGTGAAATCTACCTTGAGTTTCAGTGAGAAAGGTGGACCACGAATAAATGTAATAAATAAGAGCCCAATGTTTGCTGGGTACTTTGATATTTTGTGGCTATTTATTTATTTTACTTAAAATATTTACTTCTGTTCTATCAGTGTAATAATTCTAGAGATGCTCACAACAGAAATATAACACAATGAAACCATATAAAACAATAATCTAACAGTCATCAAAGTCTAGGCATACAACAGGGACAAAACTTTAAAAATAGAAACAGAGAATTCTTTAAATGTGAATCTTAAAGCTACTTAGTTACAACTGAGAAATATAAAGCCTGAACACTCAGGAAATCAATAGCACTCAGCTAAATCTAGCTGTCTCAAGTTGAACTGTCACATAGAGTTGTGATGAAAACACTCCAAGGCTGGGAATATTTATTTATATTCATACATTCTCTTTTCTCCCCAATGGGAACTCAAAGCAACTTACAACAATCATTCTCCCTCTCCTCCATTTTATCCTAACAACCTCCCTGAAAGGTAAGTTAGGCTGAGAAAGTGTGACTAACCAAAATCAGTACACGTCCATGGCAGAGTGGGGATTTGAACCTAGGCCTCCAATGTGTTTTCTGGTGCTCACTTCTTCTTTGCCTAAAGCATCTCTTCTCCAGAGTAAAGAGCCAATCCTGACCTTCCTCCACCTCACTGGAGCAGGAGAGGCTGATTCAGAATGTCTGCAGTGCACACCTGTTCAGGAACAGCTGCCTCTATTGTAGAGGGATGATTGGCTTTGTTGTGTTCTTGCAAAAACCACACAAATGGTCGGGTCCGCACGTGGCCATGCGAAGGGTCCAAGCTTTGCTTCCAAAGACAATAGCCCGAACGGATCCTAGTGCACACCTATCGGATGGCTAGGATCCGAGAATTGACCTATGGGACCTGGGTGCACTGTAAATAATCCTATCACGGGCGTGTTTTGGGGTGCGGTTTGGGGTTATAAGCCGGCCTCTGGCCCGGCTACTGGTCTCAGTTTCTACCTTCAAATAAATCATGAGCTGAAATCACTCATCTATGTCTCTCGAACCCAGTACATTATAGACTTGGAACCACGCAACATTCTGTGATTGGCCCCAACTCTCATGACAACCATTTTGATGACTACACACACACATCAGCAGCAGCAGCAGCAGCAGCCATTGGGTGGTGGTACCCACTCAGTATTCTGAAGATTCTACAAGTACCCACAGGCTCACTAAGGTTGGGTACATCTGCTAGCAACTACCCCGTGCTGGAGAACTATCCAGGTGCACAAAAGGATTTTAAAAAAACCTTCATTATCCAGTACATGAAGGTAAACAAATTCAGAACCTAGACAACACTTCCTAGGGAGGGAGTTCTAAAGCTCTGGTATCATAATCAAAAAAGGCTCCAGTCTGTGGTGCTCATACACCTTCACCTCAGATGGTAGGAGAACAGAAGTTAATGCCTTTATAGACTAACTCAGCTGACCATTAAGAACAAATTGGAGCAGACAAGTGCAAAAACCCATTTCCCCCCTTCTTCCTTCCTGACATCTTTGCCAGGAGGTGGAGGAGAAAGCCTGCAGTGTGTAAGGGGGTTTGCTCCCTCCCTCTCATTGTGCAGGACAGGGTACCACCACTCAAGGCCCTTTCTCTTTCTACCCATGGTTCGATCCACCGGTGGGGGTGGTATGTGTTTGGGTGTGTACGCATTCTGTCTCCCACACTCACCCCCCCCCCATGGGCAGCTAACTGTAGACGAGTCAGGAGCTCCTGGTCTGTGCATGGAGTGAATAGCCATGAGCCCAGATTAGATTTTTGACAACAGTCTGAGATCTTTAAAAAAGAAAAGATCTTTATTATTAAAATACACTCTTGATTCACTAGAGCACAAGGCACTGGTAAAATATATCACAACACTCCAGGGTACTACAGAGCTAATATAAGAACATAAACCATATGAGGCTAACTAGGTTAGACAGTCACTGGTGTTACCTTGGCATCCCCTTTCTCTGAATAGGTGCAAGCCTGTAGAAAACATTAAAAACAGAGGCTGGTCAAAACAGACTTTGCTTCATTTGCTCCTTTTGTTCCTTGAACCTTCGCTTGAGCGCTTCTGACAGGATGTTCAGACCTTTTAACCTTTCCTGTCCCAGTTGGGAGGGTTAAACTTTAACCTATCATAAGACTTGGAGTGGATCTCCACTCCAATACATCTCAAATTTTTACAACCCCACTAGCTATATCCAAACAGCCATCTATCTTGTCCCTTCCTGGCAGGTGTGCAAATGGACATTCCTCTACCACAGATCTGTCTCCATAAAGGAAACTGATCTCCTCCAAGCTTACAGTCTGAGAAAATTGTGGTTCCGCTCCCAGAGAAACTTTTTTTATAGTTGTCTATAATCAAACTGCTGAACAGTGAACATCTCTTAAAGCTAGTCAGACATGTTCCCTCTAACTTAACATCTGCAGGCAGTCTAGCTGCTGCATGCTGAACCAGTTGATACTCCCAAGCAGTCTACAAAGGCAGACACATGTAAGACACACTGCAGTAATTCAACTTTGATGTTTATCAAAGCATGGATAACTAGTGAGTGGTTATACTCCTAAAGAACGGTTACAGCTGGCACACTAGTCAAAGTAACCGTGTTTACCTAAAAGGAAGCTGGGCCTCAATTTTTTTTTAAAAAAAGGTTAAAAACAAAAAAGGTGACCATGAATTTAAGAAAAACTCCCTCTCCCCCCTCTGCCTCTGCACCTTCTTGCATCCGGCAGAAGGTGCAAATGCAGAGAACAGTGCCTACCTGCTGCCTTGCTGAGCCACTTCAAGCCCAGGAAGCCAGCTGGTAGGCTCTCTTCTGTCTGCCCACATCTTCTGACAGCCAGAAGGCATGGGGAAAGAAGCTGCATACACTAGCTGACATACAGAGATAGGAAGCAGCCCCAGCAGATGGAGGGGTCTAGAAGGCCAGGATGGATGTGTGGAGGCATGGCTCTTGCCTTCCAGCTAGAGCTGGAAGATGACTCCCCCCCCACCCCCGGCTTTGTGAAGTGAAAAATGTGAAAAATACCATCTTCCTTTTGAGTAAATACCGTACGTGCTGTAAGCATGATCTTGGTATGTAATTTCTGCATTGCTTAATATGCCATATTAATGCTTACACTTCATTTCAGCTCTGTTTTTGAATTCTGCCTGGTATCAGATTTCTGCAATCCAAGTCGAATGTCAATAGTTTATTACAATCCATAATCAGCTATCACAAAAATAACCATGTATGATACACATTGGATACATAAGCAGGTGTTCTATACAAAAATCCTACAATTGATGATAAAATAAAATTATTAAAATACTAAACCAATTGTTTCCTTACTGAGTACACCATTGCGCAAAATCTTGCTACCTTAAAGGTAGTTTCATTAAAACAGTCAGCAAGTAGAAAAGAAACATAAAAATTGTTGGATCTGCCTAAATATTTGAATGTAATTGGAGTGATACACATATTATGAATATGGTTTTCCCCCCGACGATCTGGGGCACGCCCCCAACGTGCTCTACGTCGTGTGTCACTTCCTGTGACGCAGCTTCGGGGGGCGGAGTTCCCCCCGGGGCCCGATTCCGCCGCGGTGGAAATCGGGCCTCCAAAGCGGGGGGTTCCCCGCCCCCCGCCCCCACTTGGCAGCCCTATTTGGAAGGGGGGAGTCTTAGGGAGCAGGGGGGTTTCTTGACCGCAACAAAATGTTCTCTGCTCCTAGGACCCCAACAGGCAATTCCCTTCAGCAAGGTAAAATGAGCCATGAGAGGCAATGGACAAGCATAGAAATGGTGGACCATCCTCCTCCAAGGAATTTCTCCTTATCTTCTCACCACAGCATCTGTATTTCACCCAAACAATAAATGTACTCTGATAACATTCTAAAACTGATCTTCTACAAGAATGGAGTCCAATTAATTGTGAATATGATTTTCCGTGAAATGCTTTGCTAAATGTCCACAGCAGACTACTACTGTATATCATCTGAATTTAAATCATTATGGACCAACTGCAGAAGCCCCCTGGCCCCACTAGATAACTATGTAGTGGCTAAGTACACATACTTACTATCATCACTGCCACAGAGAAGGCATGAAGATGGACTCTCGATAGTGCTTAGTCTTAGTCATGATAAATGTTTTATCCATTCGCTCTCCAGTCATCTGCCAACCTATTTCAACATTTCTAACTCCTCAGTCAGTTAGGAAGTAGAGTGGGCTCGATAAGAAGGTTCAGATGTCTAAGAGTGATTATATCAACTGCTTAGGTCATCTCCCCTTTCCAGAAATCAGCTAGAACACAGACAGAAGCACCAGTCATGCTGTTTTTGAGCATGTCACGAACAAACGGGTTTGTCATTGTGTCTAAAAGCAGCCAAGGGAATCTGTCAGGAATCCATCTATATCCATCTGTCTCGAGGAGTGAACCGTACGTCCCCAGCGTCACAGAGATTCCAACTCTCTGTCAGCCTCAGCCTCACCAGGTAATGGCCACACAATGAAAAATAAATCAAAAATTT
>NW_015172097.1:32474-43778 GCF_001447785.1 Gekko japonicus
ATGGAGCATATGATCTGCTGCTGTATGCATGCAGACTAAAATGTTTTGAGACAGCTCCCTGGTTGCTATGGTGGCTGTAAAGTTCTGAGCAACTCCAGTCAGAGGGACTTTGGCATGAATGTTGAAATCTCCCAGGACAAAAACCCTTGGGTACCTCAACCTCAGGCCCAAGACCACCCACTGATAGCTCATATAGGAAGACTGTTGACTGGCAGGGTGAAAATCTCAAATCTGGCCCATATCCCCAATATTTTTTCTTGTTTAAAGTTTAGATTATGGCTATATGCTTAGTGTTACATTTTGCATGGTTTACTCAGAGATGCTTTAATACTCTAGCTCATTTACTTATATGCATAACCTTTTGTGAGATACTCCGACTTACTCATTTTTTACGTTTGTGTTGTTGTTTTTCAACTTGGAAAGCTTTAGAATCTGCCTGATGAATAACTGGAAAGAAGAATATCATTCTGACAGACCAGTGACTATTTCAAAGTTTTGTTGGCTTATGTTTTGCATTATGTTCTTATCTTGTTACATTTTGTTCAAAAAAAATAATGACATCTTTTAAAGTTGGTGGTTTGAAAATGATTGTGGAATAATACTCTTCAAAAATACAGAGACTCTTAATAGGCAGACTCATTAAGAGACAAACTCCTCCCCTTCCCAGCAAACTTTCAGCCAACTAAACAATTCTAATTATTGTACTTGATAAGCCAGTTAACATCAGTGGCTTTACAAGTATGCTTTTGTAATTTTAGCTGAAGGAGCAGAGGCTGACTCTGTTTGACACGCTTTATATTTCCCCCCCAAAAAAATCAGAATTGACAATGTTCTGTCATTAGGCTACAGCACCTCACAAAGTCTTATATTTAACCACAGCAGCTCATCACCGATGCAATCTCAATGCTAGGCAATTTGTGAGTGAACTTGTCACATTTTTGCTTCAGATTCCATTAGGACTGTGGGTCTGTCTCGCTCCATTCTCAGGCCTTGCTACTATGTAGGATTAAACTACTTTCCAAGGTTGAATAAGCCACCATCTGTCTGTTTTGCATGGTGCTGTTAGCCATCCGGGAGGCTCGTCCCTCAGAGCATGTTCCTACCATATGTCACCCTCAAATGATCGGCCATGCCAAGACATTTGGGGGGAAATGACTCAGTCTAGCTGGAAAACCCTCTCTAGAATTCCAGAGGAGGTTCTCCAAGGCTGTGCTTGTCAAACTGTTAAGTCCTGCTAACCTCCTGTGATACCCTTCTGCCTGGAACTTCAGAAATATGTTGTCCAAAACCAGAAATCCATTCTTTTGGGGTGATGTAACAATATGCCATTTTCTAGCTGCAACTCATGCAAATATCATCAGCCAGAAAATGCATCTTAAAAGGCAAAATAAGCAATTGCAAACCAGGCAGAATTATGTTCATTCTCCTAGCCAAAATTAATGTAAAAAACACAGCACCAGTCAAACTTAAGCCTTGACAAATCAAAAGCACAACACAAAACAAACTGTAATTCAATTAAAAAGAAGGCAAACCTGGTTTTTAGTCATACAAAACAGACAAATATCAAGTAAAAGGTATACAAATGAATGTTTTAATAAGAGGCATTGCCTGCCATACAGCCTGCCTCTGCACCAAGCAGAGAGTGCTTTGTTCAGACATCATGAAAGACTCAATTTGTCCATTGTAGGCATGATCACAGTTTGCTACTTTCCTTGCTTGTTCCCTACATTACTCCACCCCACCCCTGACCCAGGAGTGCAAGTACAACTGAAGTCTTCCTGCTTTTGGAAGCCTCAAATCAAACTCCACTTTGGCATGATGTCTGAATGCCCAGACCTGAGTTGTTTCCATTACGTGGGATACTGCACTTTTAAAAAAAGGTGGGCCATCATGTTGTGCTTACTGATCTCCTGTGGTTTGAAATTTAGAAGCTAAGTAGAAATACAGTGTCAACCTAAGCACAGCAACACCCTGCAAAGTCCACTTGAATTCAAGGGACTGAGATAGGCTTGCCAAGCCCCCGCTGTGGGCGGGGGAACCCCCAATTTTCAACCCCCTTACCCACTTTTTTGAAATCCAGCATCGGGGGGACAAAATGGCGGCCGGAAGTGACATTCTAGGATTTTAGTCCTTCAAGTCTGTATTCCAGAGCTCATTTAATTTTTATTCTTTTATTTGGATTGGGACCATCTCAATTACCATTCTTCAGAATAACTGCTTCACAGAATCACACTGCAGGAACATGAACTAAATTTCTATCAAAATAAATATGTAAAATGAGAATACCTTTGAAAAAATGAAGGTGAAGATTTCAAACATTTTTAGAGCAATGAAGCTGGTTTGCAAATGCCCTCACTGTACCTTTCCTCTCCATGGTCAAGGTCTAAAAATACATGTTTTGGTTTTCTTTTTAAAATGTCTGGGGGTTTTTTAAAGCTAATAAAAGTGCTGACACCTTCAAGTGGGGCTGGTCTACCAGAATTACAATTGATCTACAGCTGCTTTGGAGGGTGGAGCCTATGATATTACACCCCTACCCAAACCGCATCTTCCCCGGGTCCCATTCCCACATTTCCAGGAATTTCCCAACCCAAAGTTGGCAACCCTAGCTAATAATGCAATGAATGTACAGTAAAAGCACACATGTGACAGTTTAACAAATATAAACCTGGCAGGGGACGGTTAAGCCTTGCATCAAAGCCAACATTTGATTAATCAACACTATCAACAAATTGCGCAGTTACAGACAATCAACTCACCCTACAGTTGAAGGATATGCTTTGTCGAGTTCTCTGTTTGTATCACAGCATCTTCACACAAAATGTAATAAAAGTTGGTTAAACATTTCTTAAAAGTACACAGCCACTACTTTGCTACTTAGTAAGGTGATACAGCTAGCAGAGTATGACAGAATTCAGTGCTATGAAAAGTAAGAACAAAGCAAACTGTGCCACACTTTCTAACAGGAAACCAACATGGATTATCATTAGCAGAATTCACAACCAATGAAATCTTTAAAAATGTGGAATCAGTACATGAAACTAGTCTGGTCCAGAGAAGGAGGCAGTCAGAAAGATCAACAATGTAGGGCTCTGGAGGCAGCTTTTCAAAGCCAGAGAGATTTTACTCTACTAACATTTCTTCTCTTTTGCTCCCTCCTCTTGTGCCATGGCTCTAGGTCAAAGGAAAGGGAGAACCAGCTGCCTTAAGCCAAACACTGAGCAGGTTTGCTGCCCTTACTGTTGTTTTGGCTTGAGCTCTTCAGACTGGAAAATTCAGAAGTATGATCTCCCAAGCTTTATAAATGCCAAAGTCATCTAAGAGGAAAATAGGACAAGGCCACCCCCAGGCAAGTCTGTACAGAAATCCACGGGCTGCAAGGAAGAACTACACTAAACACTGCAAAGGACAGACACTTCTCCATGGAAATTATTCCACAAGAACAAATCACAAGAAGCCAAGACAACAACAACAAGATATCGGATACAGACAGGCAGAGGAGGACATCTGGGAAATACAAAGGCTAGGAGTGGAGAGGAAGGCGGGAAAAACTCAACAGCTGGCACTGCACTTTTCCACAGGAATTATCAGCAACTGTTAACAAAGCTGACTGCTTCTCAGGGAACAGCATCTAGTTAGGCTTCTAAAGTTGTAGGTACACATTTAAAGTGAGCAGCTGGAGCCTCAAGGCTTGAAAGCCGATGCCCTAAAAACCCTGTTTGTCTGTAAGGTGCTACCAGACTCGAAGCTGGCTGTTCTACTGCAGAACACCACGGCTACCCTCTGAAACACTAATTATGGCACACCTAAACCATCTTCGTCTGTGCAACACGGTAACAAGCAAAGAGGGAACTTGCTCATCCCGTGCACTGGGAAGGAATGCCCCATAAATTGCCCTAGAAGGTTAGAAAGAGGAAGCATGCCTCATGCCAGCTTTCTTTCAGTGCTTCCTAGTGTGAAGAAACGACTGCCTGAAATCAGGACTTGTGACCACAGGGCACAGGGTCTTGCAGAAGCAGCACGGCACTCAGTCTGTTTATTTGTGTGTCCTTGGCTCCTGTCTGAAGCTTTCATGGAGGGAAGGACTTCTGTCCATAGAAGCACAATGTCGTCACCTCCCCAGTCCACTGTAGCCCATAACACACACACGCTCCGCATGCTGCTCATGGGGACAGGGAACACACAGGAAAAGCCTGGTGAGAAGTCAGAGGTCTGGTGCAGGAGTGAAATCAGAGAAAATTGTGCACACATCCCCTTTTACATGTGGAAATTTTAGCAGGGATCTAACCTAATATTTGGAACTCACAGAATCAAGCCAAAGTTTAAATGTCCCAATAATGTTTAATGTCAACCCAGGTACAGTCTTCGGCTGCTTTCAGACTTCATGTTTAACCAACATTTTGCTAGCATGTACAGGAACACAACTTGTTACTGGATTCACATGCATGTATTGCCAATAAAAGTCCATATGGTCATAAGAACATAAGAGAAGCCAATGTTGGATCGAGCCAATGGCCCATCTAGTCCAACACTCTGTCACACAGTGGCGAAAAATACCAGGTGCCATCAGGAGGTCCAGCAGTGAGGCCAGGACACTAGAAGCCCTCCCACTGTTGACCCCCCTCCAAGCACCAAGAATACAGAGCATCACTTGCCCCTGAGTTCCTATCTATACCTTGTGGCTAATAGCCACTGATGGACCTCTGCTCCATATGCTTATCTAATTCCCTCTTGAAGCCGTCCATGCTTGTAGCCACCACCACCTCCCGTGGCAGTGAATTCCATGTGTTAATCACTCTTTGGGTGAAGAAGTACTTCCTTTTATCTGTTCTAACCCGACCGCTCAACAATTTCATGGAGTGCCCACGAGTTCTTGTATTGTGAGAAAGGATGGAGTACTCTCTGTGTCAAAGTGTACTCCATCTTTCTGTGTTATACCTCTGATACTCTCTGTGTCAAGATGTACTCCATCTTTCTGTGTTATACCTCCGAGGAGGCTAAAGTATTCCATCTTTCTGTGTTATATCTCTGAGGGTGCCAGTCACAGTTACTGGCGAAACGTCAGGTTCTACAATGCCAAGACCATGGCCACACAACCCGGAAAATCTACAGCAACTAATGAACTCCAGCTGTGAAAGCCATTGACAACATATATCAGGAAAGGTTTGTCTGCATTAGGCTTTATAGAATACGGACTAGGGGTGTGCATCTGCAAGTTATCGAAGTCAGGAATGGCATTATTATTGTTGTTGTTGTTGTTGTTGTTAAATATTGGGAGTATTGTTATCATTCCAGAAAGTTGTTCCAGAAATATCAGAACAATGCTCCCAATACTGCTCTTCCCATACAAAATTTTGCAAATGCCTCTACTCAAGGCAGCAACAGCAAGGTCAATGGAGAGGAAGGGTCCCCAGCTGTTCTGTGGCTCATCAGCCCTCTAAACATTAAAGGGCCATTGTTTTCAACAGGAAGACCTAGACTCTGAACTCCAAAGGCCCGTTTTACCCCCACGGAAAATAATTGTCCCTTAAAATTTGAAGGGCAGATACAGTGTTAAATAGTTGGGGATGCTCTAAACAATGTGGATGCTCTAAACAATCAGACTCCATAGGCCAGGTTACTGTCCATTACTTTCAATGTGCAGTAGACCTGGCTTCCTGATAATTTCCATGGCTGGAGCAGCAGCTGGGCTTGTGTCGGGTTCCTTCACTCTCTCGGAGGCAACAGGGGCTAGGAGTGAGAGACACTGAAAACAGTGCCCCTTTAAAGAGTAAAGGGACACTGTTTTCAATGGGTGGTAGACCAGGCTTCCTAATTTGTAGCCCAGGTCTGCCTCCCTTTGAAAATAACAGCTAGTAAACGTAGCCTATGGTGCTCGAAGTTCAGGTCTTCATACTGAAAATAATGGCCATTTAAAGGGCTATCGCACTGTAGACGAGCTGTTAACTGTGAAAGGCTTTCTGAACTGATTTTGGATATTTCTGATTTTTGTCAGGAGAAAAATATTGGTATCTGGGAATACTGGGAAAGTCTTTCATAGTATCGGATACTGATACTGAATCAGAAGCATCAGACATGTATCAGCTCAGCAGTATCCAGTTGAGGACCCTGAGATGACACAGCATATGTGGCTAAGGCCAGAGAAAGGAATCATGGACACTAGAAACGATAGAGTGGGACAGATAGAATCAGCCAGTAAAACATAGCAGGCCTTCCACGTCACAGCAAAAATCCACACTGTCACTGCATTACGAATGAAGATGTGCAAAGGGGCTATCACTGGGCTCTTCAAATCCTTGGCAGGCCAGAGCCAATTTAGAGAGAAGGGCCATTTAAAAATAAAACACCCAAGTTTCATATTATGTTGCTGGTCTGCAGGGATAGCAAGCAGCCAAAACCTTACAACTGACTGAGTGTCATGAAGCAGACATCAGTGCTGTGTCTGTTTTATTAATAAAAAGAAACATTTTAGCACACATTTTGCAGTCAATGAGGAATGAATGCTGCAGTGACGAGCATGCGCATCAACGCACATACACCATTAACCCAGACACAAGCCAAAACAAGATTTGAGACATCTTTTTTCCTGTGTAGCTCCAATCTGTAACAGCAAGCCGTTAAACAACATGCTCTCCAGCCAGATGGCTTGAATAAAAAGAGCACTTTTTTTGTTAATTAGGAAATAAACGAATCTGCTGTTAACACAACATGTTACAATGCAAAAGACCAGTTTAAATTCTGGGTCACTTGGTCTTTCCAAGCAGGAACGCCAAGGATATTATGAATCTGCTTCCAGAGGCAGCAGTTTGAGGTTTTGAAAAGTATCATTTACTTTTCCAGCTAGTGAAACAGTATTTTCTAACACGTCCTATTTTCTTTTTGTAAATCACAAGACCAAACATAAAGAAAAAGGGAGTAATATTGTACAATTGCAAAAGCAAATGAGGAGAGTCTACCTAAGCTCATTTAGCCTGACAAGTTTGCACATCGAATTCCATTTAAATATTTGCCTCTCTTGGGATCTTCATGTTTGCAACATCGCATATGGTATTCACTCCCTGTTTTTAGTGTAAGTTTTGCACACTTCCTTTACTGTAGGATCTCCTCTCCTGAGAGTGGAACACAGTGACTAGGTCACCACAAATGGCTCTAAATATAGATCTGTAGTAGCATGACAAACCAAGTTCTACATATAATCAGAAAAGTTAAAGATTCCCAATGGGCTGACTTTATATGGAAACACTGAACAGGTATAGCTTTGCCCCCCCCCCCCCAAGTCGGAATAAAGAGACAGACACCAATATGGATTTAACAAGGGCCACTTTATTAATTATTTAATAACAACAAATACTAGTGAGGGGTTACCAGAAATGTACTGAGGAATATGACAGGTGTCAAACTCCTTTCCTTCTGGGCGATGCACCTGCTCCGATCTCAAGCCACCGCAGGTAGCTTTCGACCAGCAGCGTGGCATGTTCAAGAGAACCCCTGACCCACCACCCCAGAAGCAGCAAAGGTTCGCTAAGGTAGGCCAAGCCAGATTGTTCCCAGGAAGATCACCCCTTCCCGGCCTTGAGCCGCAAAGGCCCGAAAGCCGTTCCTGGAGGACCCTTTATTTCCTTTATAACAATGCCTCGGTGCTCACCATTTCCATCCTGATCACGCTACCCCGCCAAACACTAAAGTGACCATACTTTTTAACAACCCAGCCCCCCAACGCCAATAAACCAACACCACCATTGTCAGTGCAAGGTAGGCAAAAACACCCCCATCCACAGGCCAAACCGATGGAGGCAAAAAATTCCTACCTGGCTCCATGAAAAGGCAGCCGGTCAGACCTGCACTAAAATAGGGTGGGGAGGGTTGGCCGAGCTCTCCAACAGACTGGTAAGGCAGGGGGCAGGAGCCAAGCCTAAATAGGCTGGGCCTGCCCCCCGGTGGTATCTTCACTCTTCATGCCTCTCGCAGAGGCAAATCAGCCCCCCCCCCCACGAGCGCAGGCTTGGCGGGGTTTGGGGCTCGCATTCCTACACCACTGTAGCAAATAAAGCCACATCAATTTAAAAAATCTACAATACAGATGGTTCCCTCTTTGGGGACTGTGAACTTTAGATGAGGCTGTCTGCCCAGTTAGGGTTCTATATATGCTGTTAGGCTTGCCTAGGATTCAAACTCTGTACGCTGGTTTCCTTGGTGATGAAGGCTACAGAGTAAAGGAAGGATGAGGCAGGATAGTCTTCATAGCATCATCATGTTTCTTTGGGGTAGGCAGTCCACCAATTCCTTCTGGCCAATCTATAAATAATCCAGGTTCAGCTGGAGATTTTGCCTGGAATCCTTGAGGCTTTGCCTAAACCATGATCCATCTGGCCTTATGCTCAAATGCCTGTCCTAGAGTCCATGTGTTCCACGTCCGCTTCCCCTCCCTGAACAGATTATCTGGCTCCAGTTCTTCCTGGTACCAGTTGCAGCATTAAGGCTGATCTCCCTAGGACTTGTCACCGCAATTAGACCACTTACGTGATTCTTCCCTCCATCTTGTCCTCCTATGGATCTCTCCCAGATCCAGTCCTTATCCAGCCTGTATATGAGTTTCTGCAGCTGTTTAATTTCACAGGACCCAGCAGTGATGTGATCCCAGGGCAAAGACTGACCTGACTAATGACATGAAAAACCTCAACCTCTCCAAGGCACTCATAGCAAGGGGAACAGCTGCCCTTCAGGATACAAGTACTAAGCTGATTGAGACCAGGAGTAACAAGAGATGGAACACTGAAGGACCACTGTGGAAGAAGCCCCATTACCCCTAAGCAGCTGCAAGAGAGACAGATAGAGAATGTTCATTATAACAGATATTCAGAAGCTGCAAGAAGAATTGAAAGAAAAGATTGCAGGGAGGGAACCCAGGATTGATATTAAACTGACATGACTGGCACATACAGATAAACAACATTAATTTTATGATCTTCAATGCATTATTACAGGGCCCTGCTCAATGCTGAGCTGACACAAGAGAACTTTAGCTGTTTTGATGGAACAAATAAGAAGACTTGTCCTGGTGAGAAGGGGCTCCTTAAACCAAGAGTCCTTTCTCACTCTTTCTGAGGCTAAAGCAAATGGGTTGTGCACCAGTTATTTGAATTATTTAATATGACTGTATTACGATATGCTAAATATTGTGCTCTCTTATATTTTTATCCTATTGTACTTTTTCCCTGAATAGTTCATTCTACCATACTCGCTTTCACTAGCTCCATGCACCAAAAAGCACTCAAACAAGTCCAAACATAATCTATGTTTCCACCACCGTATTGCACTTGCATTAAGTGAGTGGATTTTGGGGGCATGAAGATAGCCTTACTAGATATTTGCCACTTCCTTTCATTTTACAACTTGATATGCACTTCTCTGAACAAAGCTGATGTGTCAGAGTACATTGTCCATCCATACAACAGCCTCAGTGACTACAGAACTGAGAGAAATGTAGAGCTTAGAATGGAGAGTACTTGGAATGCTTATTAAAAGCAACTGAAACCACACGTATCCATATGGACAGGAGAGCACTTGTGCACAAACACAACCTTGAATAAAATACAGATCAATTCTAGAAGCCTAGACAAGGGGGAGAGCACACTACCTCCAAAGAACTTGGAGAAAAAATTCACAATCCGGAGTGGACTGTTTGAACAAGTATGTGGTCAAGAAGCAATGGGAGTTGTGTTACTCTCTGTCACACATTAATCCTGCGAAGACACCAAATGTTCGCATTAATATAGCCACATTCAGATACATTATCTGGGAGATATAATACATTTTTCTAGGAATATATAATTGCTTTCCTGCTCTGAAAACATGACATTCCCGTGACAACAGCCACAGCGGAGCCAAACTTGTGTTATCTGTGCTATACAAATAGGAAACAAATGTGCACTGACTTTAAAAACAAAGTCCACAGATACATTATGTTAAGCCAGGCTCTGTAACTGTACTGTCAGCACTTGCTCATGAGCAAGCATGTCTCATCACAAATCACAGGACAGAAAGTACAACCATGGCTGTAATACCAGCCATAGCCACTGGAGGATCACAAGGACTGGTAAGCAGCATTCCCTCTAAGCTGAGTTAGTGTGAGCTAGCTCAAAGTTTTTAGCCTCTGGCTCACACATTTTTTGTCTTAGCTCAGGAAGGATGGCTCCAGAGCAAACTAATTTCTGCAGTAGCCAAATAGCTCGCTCACAACTTTAATGCCAGTGGCTCACAAAATAGAATTTTTGCTCACAAGATTCCACAGCTTAGAGGGAGCATTGCTGGTAAGCATCCTGGCTTCCTTCATTAGTGTGTAGCTCCATTCCCCCTTCAGGCCTTCCTTCTGTTTATTTCTGTTTCTCTCTCTCTCCCTTTCCTTGGGCTTTCCTTCATTTCATTTTATGCCCCTTCTGCAATTCTTTTGCACAGCAAGGAGGGAGATATTGCATTTGGCTCCACCTTTTGTGACAACCATTTTGAGTTTGGCCCTGCCTTCTGCATCAGCCCTTTTGGGGTGGCATTCACCACCCCCTCTTTAGACACCAAAGATGCCTGCAGGCTCTAAAAGGCTGGAAACCTCTGCTCTAGGTGCTAAAACAGAGTTTGAGAAGATTCTACCCCAACTTCAAGACTAGCTTAGCAATTCTCAGGCTGTCCCAGTATCAAATTCCATCCCTGAGTCACTCCTTGAGCCATATTCTCTCTCATCATTTGGCATCATATTGTGTAGTGGGAGCCGCATGGATCGACAACAAACAACGACGTGGTGCATAGCACGCTTTATTAGGCACACAACAAGACAAAGACAAACGGCCGGCAGGCCAACTATATACACACCTGGGGACCACCCCTTGGTCACCATTGGTGGGTTTGAATCTCCCGCCATGGCTCCCATTGGTTCCCCAGTGGAGGGACTAGGATCCTAGTCCCCATTGTCTTCCCAGACTGAAGCTCGGGTATATGCGCTGACCTCCGGTGGCGGTCAGTGGACACAACACCCCTCCCCCCGTAGTCCGGAACCACTCCTAGGTGGCATAGTCTTTCAGGTACGCTGGGGGCTGTCGCACCCTTGCCGATCGTCTGGGGCCCTGTGCTGGGGCCACCTGGGTTCCGCCCTCCGGTGCGGAAGCCGGCGGTGGAGCTGGGGCCTCGGTGGTCTCCAGCTCGGGTTCTGGGGGCCCTGCCTCTGCTGTCGGGGGCTGGCTGGCCCGCAGTGGGTCCTCCAGCGCGGGCATGGTTACGTCTGGGGCCTCGAAGGGGTCCTCGTCTGCCGCTGCC
>NW_015172097.1:43793-43968 GCF_001447785.1 Gekko japonicus
TCCGCAGTCTCGCGATCGGGGAGCAACCGCCGCCTAAGCTGGTCGATGTGCCGCCGGAGGACCTGACCGAATTCCGTGGACACCTCGTACATGACGGTGCCCGTCGCCCGGATGATGCGGCCCACGAGCCACCTTGGTCCCCTTCCGAAGTTTTCAGCAAACACCGGTTCCTCGG
>NW_015172097.1:47295-70414 GCF_001447785.1 Gekko japonicus
GAAGAATTCTAGCGCGGACTCGGCGCCCTGGACCCAGTCTTGCGGGTGGGCTGTGTCGAAGGACGGTAGCAGCCCTAGCCCGGGAGCGGTAGCCATTGTGCGCGTCGGAGGGGGTGCGGGAGGAGCGGTCGAGTTGTTCGATGGTTCGCTCATCGGATCGGCTGCTTCGCGTCCTCCTGGTTCCTCGCGACGGCCCGGCTCAGATGCGGCTAGATCCCACCTTCGTCGCCACTATTGTGTAGTGGGAGCCGCATGGATCGACGACAGACAACGACGTGGCGCATAGCACGCTTTATTAGGCACACAACAAGACAAAGACAAACGGCCAGCAGGCCAACTATATACACACCTGGGGACCACCCCTTGGTCACCATTGGTGGGTTTGAATCTCCCACCATGGCTCCCATTGGTTCCCCAGTGGAGGGACTAGGATCCTAGTCCCCATTGTCTTCCCAGACTGAAGCTCGGGTATATGCGCTGACCTCCGGTGGCGGTCAGTGGACACAACACATCAGACATGGAAAAGTGGCATGACTGGGCCTAGACCAAAACTTTATAAGACGTGGAAGAGATGGAAAGGGGGCAATGGGGAGGGATCCACAGTTTACAGCAAAGGCAATTAACAGAAGACCAGCAGGACAGCTGTGTTAGGGATGTGCACTTGGAAAAAAATCAGAATTTTTCAGGTTTCGATTTCAGGAAGGGTTCCCATAGTGGCATTTCAGATTATCTGGGTCCCTAATACCATTTTGGAATTTGGATTCTTTGGCTTGGCAAGGATTCTGAAATCTTTTGGGACCATTTTTTCCTATAGGGGACTCTTTCCAGAGGCTTGGGGGGAAAATAACACCAAAGTTTCAGAGAGCCCAGTCCTGTCTGTCCCCTAAAGACCTCCCCAAGATTCAAGGAAATGGGATCAAGGTGCTACAAGAATCCTTCCCTCATGAATAGTGTTTTACACAAAAGGTTGACAACAACCTGAGTAAAAACAAAGCTCATCACACTTGGTTACCATGAATCTTTGTGGATCTTATATTTAGCTACAAGTAAATAATTCCATGAGGGGCTGATGCAAAACAAAATAAGGGTAGATGTATTTTGTGGTATTTTAAAAACTTTCAGTCACAAAAAACATACTTTTGCTGTGTCTAAAAAGCAAAACTAATGCAGGTTGTTGGGGAAAGTTCTATAAATAACACAAAATGAAGAAATTTCAACTTGCTTCTTTGTCCAGTATAAATGCAAAAATATCCTAAATCGTAAATGAATGAGATACTGAAGTTACACTTAGAATGGATAGTTGCAATGACCTGTTATTAGTCCCACACTACTCAGAAACTGAAATTATATTACTTTTACATTTTTGGTAAGCTGAATTTTCTAAACACCATCCTTGCATACGAAAGTCTGAAGTTGTTCTACAGTATTTTTTAAGGGGGGGGGGTGGAACAAGCAAAATTCCTGAACTGGTTTAAAAAAAAAAATCTGTATTTTTAACCAAGTTTAGTCAATTTCTTCATGCGTTCTTTGGACAAGCTACAAAGCATTTCACATCAAGACAGTAAATAAAAAATGCCGGCATCCACACTTGTCAGTTATTCAACATACATGCTAAATGTATGAATTCAACCTTTTATCACTGAATAAATCCATTCCTGGCTGACTGTCGCTACCTGGACACAACTCATTCTTCAGCAATACTATTGGTTTAATTTTTTCCACTCTCATTCCCTAAGCAGCAGTACTAAAGGTGCATCTAGCACAACTAGAAGTATGGTTACAGGGCCAACTGTTTCCCAACTTTTGCCACTATAAAGACCATCTATGGGAAAGAAATTCATTAGCAAAACCACTTAGTCAGACGGCTCCCTCTGGAGGTCATTTTGTTCCTCTAGGAAAAAAATCTGAGCATTTATGTATAAAAGAACAAAAACTAACCATGGTAGACAACAGCACTTATAATACGTGTGTGTGAGAGTTATTGTCATGTCTTTTAGACTAACTGCTGTTAAGAACTTATTCCACAATTCTAGACAGAATCTGTGTAATGGTGGATTACAGGAGTCTGGGAAGTCACTTTGTTCTCACTGCCAGCACTACAGCAGGAAACCCTCATGCTAAAACAGCTAATCGGCAAGAAACTAAAACAAGAGAAAAATTCTGCAAAATGTCACCGCTCCACTAACCATTCTTTATTTGATGCTGTACAACCTTTCCTTCTTCTGCTTGGTTTCATTACATTAAGAGGCAGAGAGGTCTGTAAACAGATTTGCTTCGTTTCCATGCAACTTGCCAAATTTCCATTTTGTGAAACCAATTTCAATTAGAAAAAAAGGAGGACCAAATCCCATGGACCATTCCAACATCCATTTTGCACAATACATTTTTTGTTCCAAATAGAGGGCAAAACACTGGAAGTGAAGAAGTTCAGCCCCTGGGAATCAAATCGAAGTTGTTGTTTTTAAAGGCCACCCTAAGAAAAGCTCACTGATGGGGAAACTGATTAAAGTTTTGACTGCCAGCAGTGTGTATGTATTAACTGCAGTTCATATTTTTTTAATTAATTTACTTTTAGTACCTTTCAGCTTAAGTTGTGCACAGGAAAATGCTCCCAAGCCACAAACTTGGCTAAAACCGCTTAAAAACAAAGACTGATCAAATACTAAAACCGCTTAAAGAGCAAGACAGCTGAATGATGAGATCTCTGCACACTGTCAGTTCCGGATACTCCTCTTTCAAGAAACACCCCTCCCATGCATCACTGAATCAACTTTTCAGGTAGCAGCACAAGGAGCAGAGGACAGCAAGAAAAGCTACTGCATATGCAAGCAACAAGATAAACTCTTGGAATAACAGCTATTGTCAAAAGACGGTGATGGTGGAAGGAAAAAAGGATTCCAAGTTGACTTCATTGATTTGAGATTATGGCAGAGGTAGAGATGAGCAGAGAAGGCCTATCACTTGAGAAACAGTGACAAAAGGTTGAAAACGCATTACAGAAGAGCTTATAACTAAAAGACAATACGGGAGCTAGCACTGCTAGTTTACAGAAGTTAGTTTAATAATGAAAAAATTACTGTATCTTTATTTATATGCCAATAAAAGGCTTTAGATGGAATAATGAAAAAAGTAAATGCACAAAATTGGAACAGATGATGATGATGATGATGATGATGATGATGATGATGATGATGAAGAAGAAGAAGAAGAAGAAGAAGAAGAAGAAGAAGAAGAAGAAGAAGAAGAAGAAGAAGAAGAAGAAGAAGAATACCCCACCCTTCACTACCCAAGGGAGTCTCAGAGTGGCTTACAAACTCCTTCCCCGCCCCCACAGCAGACACCCTTGTGAGGTAGGTAGGGCTCAGAGAGCTCTGACAGAAACTGCTCTTTTTCAAGAACAGCTGTGCCAGAACTATGGCTTGCCCAAGGTCATCCAGCAGCTGCAAGTGGAGGAGTGGGGAATCAAACCCGGTTCTCCCAGATTAGAGTCCGCACACTTAACCACTACACCAAACTGGCTACACCAAAATAAACCACATTCACTTGATACGTCTGCTGAATGCTCAGACTGATTACTGCACTGTGCGCCACACAGAAATGTACTGGACAATGGTCTAGAAAGTTCAACTAGTGCAAAACTCTGCTGTTTACCTCTTAATAGGAACCAGTTGCATGGAGCACATTAAGAAGCAATTCTTGTTCAACTACATAAACTTCCTGCATTTTTTCAGGCCAAATCCAAGATGTTCATTATTAGAATAAAAGGTTTTTTTAAAAAAAAAACCTGGGCCCAACAGATGGGCATCTACCCTTAAATGAACATTTCTGGACTGCAGGATCTTCAAGAGAGGTTCTGTTTAAAGTCTTGTATTTGTGATGCCACAATTACAGGGCACCTCCCCAATAAAGGTCCACCAAATGTCTCATTATCCAGTTTAAGCAGCTTGTAAAAAAAATAGTTTTCCACGCTTTTAAAAAAATGTGTTCATGGGTAGGATCTGTTCAAAATCATTTCATATAGAGAACATGACAGAGATCAGGAGGATCGTTAGATAGAATATCATTCCAAATTCAGGGGCATCATTATTAGGGATTTTTCAAGGACAAAATAAATATTTGTTGCATAAGAAGCTAATATTCTCCCGTCTCTCTCTAACTCTTGATTTGAAACTGCTAGGAAATGTAAAGCAGCAACAAGCTTTTGTGTTTAATCCTGACACAGGCAGTGTGAGACGAGGCATTGATGAAGCAGCCAACTTTTCACTTACGATACATGAAAGATTATTCACATTCTGATAAATTCATTGGAAAAATGTACAGGTTCTATGTTAATGACAGCCCTGATACTGTGAGATCTTCTTCAATGATGTATTCTTTTGTGGCAAATACTACTGCCAGTTAACTGGAATGGTCAGGAGTCAAACTTCAAACTTGTTGATTTGGATGTAAATTACTGAACTGCTATTACCAGCTTTTGCATCAAAATGAAAAATTGTTGCATTTCTTCTCCCCCACAACAAGTTTCCATGACTTGGCCCTGCGCGGCGGGACTATCCTGTAATGCAGTGATCCTCAACATGGTACCTGTGGCCATTATGGTGCCCTCAGTAGGGGCCAGAAGGCATCACATATGGATCTGCAGGGAGAACTAATTCAGAAGCAGCTGACTGAATCATAGCAGAATGCATGGCTTGGAATCGCCCAACATTCTGTCAGTGCCCCACTGGCAGCCATTTTGTAGAGGTGCTCACTATCCTTTCTCAAAATTCCCACAGACTTAGCAAGTTTGGGGATCTCTGCTCTAATGAACGAGAAGTCATTAGTTCTAAAATTTTGCTGTATTATAGTCTAGATTTTTGACTAATTAGCTACAATACAATGAAAATAATAAGATTGTACTTATACAATCTTGCATTAGCAACAGCACCACTACCACTATATGTGTATGCCTTGCAGTTATTGAACATCTGAAAATTACTATATACTAGGGTTGCCAGCCTCCAGGTGGTAGACAATGAAGAAAACAGCCGTGATGTAGTATTATGAAAATATATATTTAAACTGCTATTTTGCAGTGAGTAGTATTTTTTCAACAGGTAATCAAGATGTACGCACACACACAACGGAATTTGCATATATTCCTGTTTCACATGACCGCTTTATCTCAGTGTGCTGCGTGAATAACATTACTTTACAAGTCAACAATACTCATCTGTGAACTTAACACTCAACATTATTCCCACTTCAATGAAACAAATTCTTAACATGCTCATGTTCTGTTGTGTGTGTGCGTACATCTTGATTACCTGTTGAAGAAATACTACTCACTGCAAAATAGCAGTTTAAATATATATTTTCATGATACTACATCATGGCTGTTTTCTTCATTGTCTGCATCCTTCCCGTGATCTCTCTGTTGTTTCTACACACAGCCTCAAGGTGGTGGCTGGAGATCTTCCGCTATTACAACTGAACTCCAGGTGACAGAGATCAGTTCACCTGGAGAAAATGGCCACTTTAGAAGTTGGATCCTATGGCATCCTTCCCCTCCCCAAACCCTGCCCTCTTCAGGCTCTGCCCCCCAAATCTCCAGGTATTCCCCAACCAGGAGGTTCCTTGCAACCCTACTTATGCAGCTTAAAAGATAAATAAGTTTAGACAATACTGGACTGACCCAAAGACTTAGTCGTCCAAAGAACAAAGCTCTAGTCCATAAAGAAGCCCTCTGATTTTAAAGAAGTCAAAAGTTAGCACTGGAAGGCAGTTTACAGTCAATCCCAACTCATAATTCTTGAGCTGATCACTGTAAATCACTTACAGGACCTAGTGCAGGATGCAAGAAGACAAAAAAAGTACTTTTCTGACAAAAATCACACTTGAAACAAAATTAGAAGTTGTACAAGAAATCTTTTCTTAACAAGGCTTGCAGTGCCTAGTGTTGCCAGGTTGACTTACCTGGCCAGCGGGGGTTTTCCAACATCCTTCTGGGAAACCGGAAGTGATGTTGGGCATTCTCAGGCCTACTTCCAGTTTGGGGGCTATTTCTGATCAGGGTGACACTGGTTTTTGGGCAAAACTCTATGGTAGATTCGGCTTCAAACCATAGAGTTTTGCCCAAAAACCAGAGCATCACCCCTGACTGGAAGTAGGACTGAAACTGGAAGTAGGCCCGAAAAGGTCAGTGGGGGGGGGATTCCCCTGCTCCCACGGGGGGCTGGCAACCCTAGCAGTGCCATCCTAAGTAGAGTTATATTGTTCTAAACCCAGTTATTTCAGTGGCCATAGAAGGGAGTAACTACTTAGAATGGCACTGATGTTTACCTAATACAGTAAAAGTTTCACTGTACACACAGACATAGCAATACACTTTTGACAGTGATAACATCAAAATAGGAACCCAAAGAAAAACATTCATGTTAACTTAAATGTTATCAGCATTTCTCTTTGTCTTTAGACAAGTTAGAAAATGGTTGTTTCAATGATCTAAGCAGGCAACATGAAACCTAATTTTCTACAACTATATTTAGGATTCTTTGTTATAAACCAAAATTAAGAACCTTAATGCTAACATTCCTGACCACACAAAGGCCTATTGTTTCAAAATAAATCTTGATAAACGAATAAGAATGGCCAACCTTTGGTGGCAACAGATTTTCCACAAAGCTCAATATTGATCACTTTCAAGACTAAACCAATGTATCCAGCTTTATATCACTTTATTTTCATGTTTTCTATATTTCTTTCATGTAATGTTGCCGTCATGAATACAGCACCTTAGTCACATCATGTGGCACATTCCCTTGCTATTACTAGCTGCTATCACGTAGAAATTAACACATCCACATAGCTAAGGTAGCACATAGACAAACACAAACAAAAGTAATAGCTGTGACATATGAGGAAAGAAAGTGACAAACAAGAACAAAGGATCACACAAAAGAATACTCCAAGTATGTAATTATTTTAAAAATGCAATCAAATGGTTTGAAACAACTGAGTTACTAAAAGGATTTTTTCATTATTTTAAAACATACCATTTACATGAACATTTTCCACAGTGCAATCCTATCTACGTTGACTCACAAGCCGTGTTCCCTCTAAGCTGAGTTAGTGTGAGCAAGCTCACAGGTTTTTAGCCTCTGGCTCACACGTTTTTGTCTTAGCTCAGGAAGGATGGCTCCACAGCAAACTAAATGATGCAATAGCCAAATCGCTCGCTCACGACTTTAATGCCAGTAGCTCACAAAGTAGAATTTTGTTCACAAGACTCCACAGTTTAGAGGGAACATTACTCACAAGTAAGTCTTACTGTATTCAAAGGAGTTTAGTCCCAGGAAGGTGTGCATAGGTTTGTAGCACAAAAGCTACATTTCATTATTATTATTATATGTGATAATGTTTATACCTAGGGAAACATATGACTGTATTTTCTTTTAGATATGCTTCTATTTGCCTTAATCCTCTTAGATTAGGAAGATCTTTTTTAAAAAATCAAATAAATTTCAACAAAAGAAATATGCCTGAAGGGAACCAGTTCTCACAATTTCAAAAACTGGAATATATTGAATGTTTGCACTAAAATAAAAAGAGGGAAAGCACTGTACTGCAAACAGCAGCTAATATTCTAGGATAGGGAGGATGAGAAAAAATATTCCTCTTTAAATTAATATTTCAATTAACACCTAAGATTAGTTCAGGTGTTTTGTTCTCTGACTGTACCACATGATTTCCCAATTTTCAAACATTTGTTCACACACCAAAATGAGAGAGATAAAATAATTTTACCAATTCATTTAATTAATTTTTTTAGAAATTAGCAGAGGGGTCCAGCTTGCAAAGCTAATATCCAAAGGTGATTTGAATTAGATATTTGTAATTAGCTAGATTGTGTTCTTTGACTGTAATCAGTTGGTATCTTCCACAGTTCTTCCAGGTTACTCGTAATTATATTTTTTTTAATCACAGGGGGTTAAGAAAAGAGGAGCCGAAGCTGTAGAAATCAGAGAATTAGGAAAGAGAAGTTCATAGCTATTCACACTGAGTTTTTGCAGGTTATGTCCAACAGGAACAATTTCATAATTGCTTAATTTCTTTAGGAATAATCATTGTTAGTTTTTATAATGTAGCAGAAGAAGGAATTGAGAATATTAAAAAATTGCCAGTCCTTTATTGTTCATGGGGAAATGCTTTTGTGCACGAGCTTTTCACAAGTCTGAATTAGAATATGTAGAGCATCAAGGCAGATAGACGGTTCTATCTAGAAGCATAAGGATGATGGAAGAAATATACTGCCCAGGCATGCATGCTGTCATCCTGAATTGCAGACAAGATGACAAGCTAAAGACCCAGCCTGCGGTCTCATCACTCAGTCATCCATCCAATCCCATCAATTGAGCAAGACAGTAACACATGTCCCCTCTAGCTTAAATGACAGCAAAACCGTGGGTTGTAATCATAGGGTCATCTTAAAAGGACACTTGTCATTAAAGATAGCTTAGTTTAGAAACATTATGTTCATCAGAAACTACCCTAGCATAATTCCCTCTGCTAGATTTTAGTCCAGTTTAGAAAACTCAAATGAAAAAAGTGTTTGGGCTCCTAAACCCAAGCCAGCAGAGAATGCTGGGAATGCAAAATTAGCCATTTTACAGTCAACAACCAAAAAACCTCCCCAGCCTATAGACATTTATTTTAATTCTTTCCATTCCCTATCTGAAAGAGACAAAATGAGTTACAGTGATTTACAGAACAAACAACACCGTAGTATCTTAGCTATAAAGAGGAGAAACAATATTTAAGGGAAAATGCTTTTTTTAAAGGAAGTTAACATATGTAATCTAGAGGAAGACATGCTTTCAATAGAAATTCTTTTGATCAACCCTGTCCCTATTAGACATAGATGTGTAGGATTTTTGGAAAGTATCTTCATATTAAAACCTCCCCAGCACAGAAAACTAGCATGTGAAGAGCTAGATTTTCATGTACCTGATGGCATTTTGAACTAGTAATCCCCAATACGTATTATTAGGACATAGAGTCTTGTGAAACAGACCGTGCTTGCCCTGGGAGCAGCTACAAAGAGTGTAATGTATTGAAATGATTACATGAATCACCTCATAGGACTCCCATGTTAAGCTTCAAGCCAGACCAGGGCTCCTCTGAGCGAACTTCCTATTGGTCGCTTCGTAACAGCGACCAATCAGATCGATACCATTCCCTAGGAGGGAAAGACTCCCATTGGTCTTTATTCTAGCAATCTCATTGGTTGTTATTTGTAAATAGGCGTGGCTACATTAGCCCGGTTATGTTTAAAAGGAGCATAAGCTCCCACTGTTTTCTGTTCTGGTTTCTTACTGAGTTAGTGCTTGCTCGTTACTTCCAATAAAGCTGAATCACTTGCTGAATCACTGTACGAGTCCTTTGTTAGCGCGATCTAACAATTGGCGACGAAGGTGGGATGTTAGAGCAGGTAGGCAGCCCTGCGGACATCCACACTTCGGACTCGGAAGAAAGCGGGCAGAGCACAGCAGCCGATCCGGCCGAAAGGCCCGGTACTGTCCCCGAGTCAGGGCAGAACCCTGTGTGCGGGGCTGAAATCCCAGTCGAGTCTGTGCCTGATCCAGGCTGTAGTGAACCCCACTCTGACCCACAACCTTGTCTGCCCGTGGAGCCTGCACCGCTCCGCAGGTCCCAGCGTTCGCGGCAAATGCCGACTTATCTGAAGGACTATGAGTGTAAATACTGTTGGAATAACTGATGTACAAAGGTTGATTGCATGTATGTAAATAATAAAACAATTGGGATGATGGCTTAACTTAGGGGGGAGGGAGTGTAATGTATTGAAATGATTACATGAATCACCTCATAGGACTCCCATGTTAAGCTTCAAGCCAGACCAGGGCTCCTCTGAGCGAACTTCCTATTGGTCGCTTCGTAACAGCGACCAATCAGATCGATACCATTCCCTAGGAGGGAAAGACTCCCATTGGTCTTTATTCTAGCAATCTCATTGGTTGTTATTTGTAAATAGGCGTGGCTACATTAGCCCGGTTATGTTTAAAAGGAGCATAAGCTCCCACTGTTTTCTGTTCTGGTTTCTTACTGAGTTAGTGCTTGCTCGTTACTTCCAATAAAGCTGAATCACTTGCTGAATCACTGTACGAGTCCTTTGTTAGCGCGATCTAACAAAGAGGGTGGAAGTAATATTTACTTATAAAAACATATCAATGGCCTTTGCAGTTCAAAGTAGTTTAACAAGTTCTCCCCCCACCCCCAACTACACATGCATGCATAAAAAACTGTCTTTGCTGCAAATGCACGATTACGTTCCAAAAGAAAATGTTAATCGAACATAAACAATGAAGTTTATTATGCACTCGTAATATGCAATGTTGTAAGTGCTCTGGAAATAAAGTTGTATTTGTACCTGGGTATTCATTTGAATGCAGTCTAAATTAACCACACAGTATATGCTCTTTAAATAAATTCAGGCACCTTCCATGACAGTTGCATCTCCAAACAGAACTAGATTTTCATGACAATATGTTAGCACAGCATTCAAAATAAGCTGTTGTCAGAAAACGAATTTAAAAATTTGCACTGAGATAATCCCTACAAGTACAATTTTCCCATCACGCTGACAGAAAGTGCTTTTGCCCAACTCAGATGTAGCACATGGCTTTTAAGCACATAAATGTTTTCCAAAGAAATGCACCTTCAGTGAGAAGACTATTTTTATGTAACAATGTTAATATTTTCATCTGATGCTATGGATGATTATGCATTTACCACAAAGTGCAGTTTTGGAACTACATATTTATATGGATCCTTTCCACCCAATTTATTCTTCATGTTGAACATCTCCCTTTAATACAGATCTACATGGAACAGCTGCTCTTTTCCCTCACTCATGAGAGAATCTCAAAACAAATTATCTGTGTTGTTCTTCCAAAGAAAGGGGCAGGAGCATTATCAAGTGACAACATTTACAAGTCCTTAGTTGTGTTTGGAACCTGAACACCCTAATTCTTTTCATAACATATTTGTTTTCACAAAAACCTATCAAAAACACAAATTTAGGGGGGGAATGTAATAAACCTATGTGCATTGCTGGAGACTTTAGTACTAATAGCATTGGAGCCCCAATTCACATGATCAAATTTAAGGGTCCAAACTCCACCTGATGCTCTTGCAGTGGCACCAGCAATCAACCCAGGACCCAAACTGCCAGCACAACCCTGTACCTGCGTTCATGCACTAATTGGTTCATTTGGCAAATGAAGCACAGGCAAATGGTGCTGGTTCTGTTGCCATGGCACAAGCCGCATTGGACTCTGAAGCAGTTGAAGGGGACTTACAGAGTCAATCTGTTAGGGATGCAGCTCATTTGAACACAAAAATTAAAGAAGAAGACATTGCCAAGATCTGAGAATCATGCAAGATCTAGCATATTCCTCCAAAGTACTGAGGGTGCACTATTCTGGGCACCAATGGGCTTGAGCGCTTGCACTTCAGATGTGGTAGCACCATCATCATGCTCTTAGAAAAGGAGGGAGAACTTTGTAAAGACATCACCTGATCATTTTTAAGGTCCATCATTATTAGGGATTTTTCAAGAGGAAAACAAAGATATGTTGCATAAAAATCGAATAGGCTCCCTTCCCTCTAACTCAAAATTTGAAATAGGACGGGGCAACAAGCCTTTGTGTTGAATCCTGACACAGGCAGTGTGTAATGAGGCAGTGATGAAGCAGATAACTTTGGCTGTTCAGAGAGAGAGAGAGAGAGAGAGAGAGAGAGAATGGTTCCAATTAACCACAACCTATGACATATGTATTCATTAACCTATACATTGATTCTTATTTATATTGCACTCTCTCAACCTCTCTCAACCAATAGTTCCCAAGGCACTGATCTCCAATAATACAGTTCCTGTAAAAACCAATAAAACACCATAAAAACAAAAAAAATAATAAATCCTGAAAAGCAGGGTCAATAGATACAACAATATCAATGCCATCAATAGCTAGCAGAAAACAGTCACAATAAATATATGTGGCTATAGTTCATGGGTAATTGAATGTTACATCTTCAGCCAAAAAGGAACTACTTTAAATCTTACAACTCCAAAAGTGGGGGTTTGCTTCTAACTATTAAATACAGTACCTCCCCTAGGGTGACTTCTGGATAGGAGATTCTACATCAGAAATCCTTTTTAAAAGGAGGATTCAAAAAGAAAGCTCGCAGAACCGGCACAGATGCCAAAGAAGTCATTGTATTACAAGCCAAAGAGGAATAACCCAGATATCCCCAAACAAGAGATGACTCTCCAGAGAGTGCCCTTGAATTTTTCCCTGATGGCAAAGAGACAGTCTCCTTACAAGCTGTACAGAGTTCACCATGATATGCGCTTTACTTCTCAGGTCAGTTCATGTTTTCCCTCTTGCCACCAAAAAATAAAATGATCTCTAGGAGTTATATGTGGCAATTGTTCCTGGGAACAAGCATGTGAAATGCCTGTGGCAGCAGAACAGCTTTCTGAGTCCCTCACTGCCCCGACATTTCACTGCCAATTCACATACTTGTTCCCTGGAACGATTGCCACATATAACTCCTAGAGATTTGGGTGGGTGGGGGTCATATACCCTCTAAAAGGGTTATAATTGAAAAGAGAAAGGGTGAGTTATTCAACTGCATGTTGCTTTTAAAGACAGGAACAAGTGCTGCTCTTCCCCCCCCCCCCCAAGTCATGTCATCATAACAGTCACCGCTGGGATGTGAAAAGCGTCTTGAACGGAGCTCATTGAGTAGGAAATCATTTATGCACATTTCATAGGAGAGCGGCATGGTCGGACTTTGACGTGGCACAAGTACACATACTCAGATCAAATCATTTCACTTCTTTAAAAAGATGGGAAATGCTACATAGCTCCTAACACGTGGTATTACACCTTCGATCTTCCTCACTCAGCCTCTGACTGGGAAATATTCCTGAACCCCAACCAATGCTCCCTCTAAGCTGTGGAGTCTTGTGAGCAAAAATTCTACTTTGTGAGCTACGGGCATTAAAGTTGTGAGTGAGCAGTTTTGCTACTGCATAAATTAGTTTGCTCTGGAGCCATCCTTCCTGAGCTAAGAAAAAATGTGTGAGCTGGAGGCTAGAAAAATGAGAGTTAGCTCACACTAACGCAACTTAGAGGGAACACTGTCCCCAACCAGTATCCCGCCAGACAGAACCCTCACCGTGTAAGCAGGGGATAAAGGGCACCCTAGTTTAAGGGATGCAAATCATATGTTTTAGAGATGCCTGAAGCACTCTTGCCATCCCAGCCATACACCACTCAGAGCGTTGCCTGCTTAAAGATTAATCCATGTCCCCAGAACTGCTAATAGTACGTACCAACGAATTTGAGCTGTTGTGTCACTGTTCAGAAACCTATTGGATAAAGATTGTGACATCACTGATGACAACTGACATGCTTTCCCTATCATCAAGAAATGCACTAGACTATTCTTCATTATTGTACCACAATTTTAACAATTTTATTTTTATTTTGAAAATTGTCCCTCACAATCCCTCTGGCACTAGAGCACACACTCTAGAAGCGAGGGGAAGAATCACATTGCTTCTAGTGATATCACAATGGTAGCCTAAAGGGAGCAAGTCACTCTCAAGCCCTCCCAAGTATGATCATCTGTACAAATACATGCATTTGAAAAGAAGTGAGCTTCTTAAAGAACGTACTTTGATTAAAGAACTCTGATGTGCATTGTCTTTCATTCAAATTAATGAGTGGCCTTTAAAGGATACACTCCTCAATCACACCAAATTATTTATCAACCTTGAGATGCTGTGCGCATACTGGTATTGAGACAACTGAGACAGTAAAATTCAAAGTGTCCAGAATCACAAACAATAATGTGTAATATCTTTCTATTAGAACCAACTAGAAGTATCGCAAAATTAGTAAACAAGCTTTCCAGTAGCTCAGATCACTACATGTGGCTGGCTGTTTAATATGGAAAAAGGAAGGAACAAACTGTAGCCTTCTTGTAATGGGAACCAAGGAGATGTTGCAAACTTATATAGGGAACATATCAATTGTCACAGATCATATTAATTTCAATTTATTTTGCTTAATTTCACTCTTTCTGCATCTCACTTGGTAATTTGACTGCAGAGCATCAGTTGGAAGAAAAGCAAAATAAAAACTATCCCCCGCCCCTCAAAAAACAAACCTACTTCCTCTGACAGTGGAATTTGTTTTAAGCCACTAAATAAATGTGCATGCTTTCTTGGGGGAAAATAATATAGTAGTGATCAGTGTTCCCTCTAATCTGAGTTAGTGTGAGCTAGCTCACAGTTTTTTAGCCTCCAGCTCACACATTTTTGTCTTCGCTCAGGAAGGAAAAGAGGAATAACCCAGATATCCCCAAACAAGAGATGACTCTCCAGAGAGTGCCCTTGAATTTTTCCCTGATGGCAAAGAGACAGTCTCCTTACAAGCTGTACAGAGTTCACCATGATATGCGCTTTACTTCTCAGGTCAGTTCATGTTTTCCCTCTTGCCACCAAAAAATAAAATGATCTCTAGGAGTTATATGTGGCAATTGTTCCTGGGAACAAGCATGTGAAATGCCTGTGGCAGCAGAACAGCTTTCTGAGTCCCTCACTGCCCCGACATTTCACTGCCAATTCACATACTTGTTCCCTGGAACGATTGCCACATATAACTCCTAGAGATTTGGGTGGGTGGGGGTCATATACCCTCTAAAAGGGTTATAATCGAAAAGAGAAAGGGTGAGTTATTCAACTGCATGTTGCTTTTAAAGACAGGAACAAGTGCTGCTCTTCCCCCCCCCCCCAAGCCATGTCCCCCCCCCCCCAAGTCATGTCATCATAACAGTCACCGCTGGGATGTGAAAAGCGTCTTGAACGGAGCTCATTGAGTAGGAAATCATTTATGCACATTTCATAGGAGAGCGGCATGGTCGGACTTTGACGTGGCACAAGTACACATACTCAGATCAAATCATTTCACTTCTTTAAAAAGATGGGAAATGCTACATAGCTCCTAACACGTGGTATTACACCTTCGATCTTCCTCACTCAGCCTCTGACTGGGAAATATTCCTGAACCCCAACCAATGCTCCCTCTAAGCTGTGGAGTCTTGTGAGCAAAAATTCTACTTTGTGAGCTAGGGGCATTAAGGTTCTGCATAAATTAGTTTGCTCTGGAGCCATCCTTCCTGAGCTAAGAAAAAATGTGTGAGCTGGAGGCTAGAAAACTGTGAGTTAGCTCACACTAACGCAACTTAGAGGGAACACTGTCCCCAACCAGTATCCCGCCAGACAGAACCCTCACTGTGTAAGCAGGGGATAAAGGGCACCCTAGTTTAAGGGATGCAAATCATATGTTTTAGAGATGCCTGAAGCACTCTTGCCATCCCAGCCATACACCACTCAGAGCGTTGCCTGCTTAAAGATTAATCCATGTCCCCAGAACCGCTTAGAGTACCAACGAATTTGAGCTGTTGTGTCACTGTTCAGAAACCTATTGGATAAAGATTGTGACATCACTGATGACAACTGACATGCTTTCCCTATCATCAGGAAATGCACTAGACTATTCTCCATTATTGTACCACAATTTTAACAATTTTATTTTTATTTTGAAAATTGTCCCTCACAATCCCTCTGGCACTAGAGCACACACTCTAGAAGCGAGGGGAAGAATCACATTGCTTCTAGTGATATCACAATGGTAGCCTAAAGGGAGCAAGTCACTCTCAAGCCCTCCCAAGTATGATCATCTGTACAAATCAACATGCATTTGAAAAGAAGTGAGCTTCTTAAAGAACGTACTTTGATTAAAGAACTCTGATGTGCATTGTCTTTCATTCAAATTAATGAGTGGCCTTTAAAGGATACACTCCTCAATCACACCAAATTATTTATCAACCTTGAGATGCTGTGCGCATACTGGTATTGAGACAACTGAGACAGTAAAATTCAAAGTGTCCAGAATCACAAACAATAATGTGTAATATCTTTCTATTAGAACCAACTAGAAGTATCGCAAAATTAGTAAACAAGCTTTCCAGTAGCTCAGATCACTACATGTGGCTGGCTGTTTAATATGGAAAAAGGAAGGAACAAACTGTAGCCTTCTTGTAATGGGAACCAAGGAGATGTTGCAAACTTATATAGGGAACATATCAATTGTCACAGATCATATTAATTTCAATTTATTTTGCTTAATTTCACTCTTTCTGCATCTCACTTGGTAATTTGACTGCAGAGCATCAGTTGGAAGAAAAGCAAAATAAAAACTATCCCCCGCCCCTCAAAAAACAAACCTACTTCCTCTGACAGTGGAATTTGTTTTAAGCCACTAAATAAATGTGCATGCTTTCTTGGGGGAAAATAATATAGTAATGATCAGTGTTCCCTCTAATCTGAGTTAGTGTGAGCTAGCTCACAGTTTTTAGCCTCCAGCTCACACATTTTTGTCTTCGCTCAGGAAGGATGGCTCCAGAGCAAACTAATTTATGCAGTAGCCAAATCACGTGCTCACAACTTTAATGCCAGTAGCTCACAAAGTAGAATTTTTGCTTGCAAGATTCCAGCAGCTTAGCGGGAGCATTGGTAGTGATACCTAATTTTTAAAACTGTGGAATCATTAGCCATTCTATTTCTGGAAAAACAAAAATTATCATTTGGCTATAACAAGTTATGCCTCCTATGATGCAGATCTGCCTTTCTGCCTATAGTTTAGGAGGAAGAATGTTGCACCTCTCCTAGCCACTGCTTCTCCCCTCATGATTCTATACCAGCTTTTGAACGTGTTCCAGTTGCTTTGGAGTAAATGCATCACCCTGCTAAACTATAGGCCTAACCTACTCCACAGGGTTGTTGAGAGGATAAAATGAAGAAGGGGAGAACAATGCAAGTAGTTATGACGTAAACCATAGGCAAAAGGAGAGAGATCCAAGCAAACCTAACAGATTATTGGAGGGGAGTGAAACTGACTAGAAGTGGCAGGGTGGCTTCCCTTTCCTTCCCCAGCCTCTCCACTGCTGCGGGGTGGGGGAGAAAACAGAAGGCATGCCTTCTCTCTCTTTCCTTCACTACCCCACACACTGTTGGATAATCTAATTAAGCTCCCCGCTCCCCCGCTCCAGCGCCCCAGCCCCTGCCCCACCAGCCAAAACTTTCCGGCTAGGGGACTGCATCCAAGTGTACAATGATGTGTTTTATATGGTTCCCTCCTCTTCCCCCAGGCTTCTCTGCAACAACAGCCAGGAAGCTTGTGGCTGCTTTGGAGCTTCTTTCATACAAGTCACAGTCATGAAAGCTGTACCACAGTCACAAAGCACATATTACGTAGTATAAAGCCAAATGTAATGCATTTAGAAAAACTGCCAGCACACATCCTTCAATCTGCATGTTATGATTTCTTTTCTGTAACATCGTGTCCATTCTTCATTCTACATAACTACTGTATTTACTTGAAAGGAAGATCACCCCAAATGTAAGATGTCATACACCAAACAGTTTTATAACTGGACGTAACTATAATATCGGTAAATGTAAGACAGTGTTCTCTCTTTTCTGATGGCATCCCTGTGGAGAAAAACCCCCTAATTTTACATTTGAGTAAATACTGCACTTTTTTATTACAGCAACTGAGGATATCTAATGTGCTTTAAAAAAAAAATAAAAACAAATCTATTTTTGGTGCCTTCCCTTACACAAACTCTTTACTGGCTATTCCAAGCTAGTGTATCTGCAGGGCAATCCTTTTTTTTTTTTTTTGAAAGTTTTATTTATTATTTTACAAAGTATATTCATACATATACTGAAATTTGTATACATGTAACTTAAGGGAGCCTATTGCTTATTCTTTTCCTTTATCCATTTATATATCTTCGCCCATCTTTCCTGAAATATTTTATCATCTTTTCCTTGCAGTATTACACTCAGTTTGTCCATTTCTGCCACTTCCAAGAGTTTCATAGCTAATTCCTTTCTCGTTGGTATCTTCTCTTGTTTCCAATATTTCGCTATTAAAATTCTAGCTGCTGTGAGAATATGTCAGTACATTTACATCATTTTCTTTATATTCCTTGGGAATTATATTTAACAAATAAATCTCTGGACATGGTTTTAAATTGATATGTAACATTTCCGTTATTATATTACTGACATTTTGCCAAAATCTGTAGATTTTTCCACATTTCCACCACATGTGGAAGAAAGTACCTACGTTCGCTTTACATCTCCAACAGTTTTTATTTGATGTTTGATATGCTTTCGCCATCTTTTCTGGTGTCCAATACCACCTATGAAACATTTTGAATATATTTTCTTTAAACATTACTGCTCTCATTAGTTTCATTGTTTTCCATATTTTTTGCCAATCCTCAGTTTGGATCTGCAGGGCAATCCTAAACAGAGTTATACTTTTCTTTGTCTTGTAAATCAATAGGCTTAGGAGGGTATCACTCTCTTTAGGATTGTGCAGTCAGTGATGTTTTGTTATATGTGCTAAATATTGCCACTTTCTACTGTCCTGCCCCACCCAATTTGAATGCTTCACAGAGCCAGATCTGAGTTCCCCTTCACAACTATTTAGCTATACAGCCCTTCTGAGAAGCACTAGCATGGAAGATTAGGGAAAGGTGGATTCCAGTCAATTCCACTTCACTCCTAGTGCAGAGAATGCTGAACAAAGCAGTGAGGAGCTCCCAAACGAGAGTAAAGAATGGAAATACACCAAAATAAACAGTGATAAATACTTACCTTCCACTGTATATACCAGTGCACAGGGCATACAACTCAAAACTTTCCCATCTTACAGATTTGCCATATGACACCATGCATGAATGGAAGTCTTTGTAACCTGCTTTTACAAAGAAAGTTAGACTACTGAATACATCAAATTGGAAAGAATATACAGAGAGTGAAGTTAATATAGTGAATGCAGACACCAGACAATTTGCAGCAAAATGGCCTACAGCACATGTATATGTAAAAGATTTCAAAACCAAGCTAAAAATAAATCTGATATTTGTATGAGTGGGAAAACATGAGAATTTTCATCAAAGAGAACTGGCAGACCATATATACTGTTTGAAAGAGGAGGTTATTCACACTTTGTGTGCTGCTGAAATGCAACTCACAAAGCAATGAACACTCAAGAAGGCTCAATGGAAATTAGAGTGCATGTTTACTGATTTGCTGTCTTGGGATTACAACTCCTTAACTCTCTTTCCTCTGTATTGTTTACACAAGGGTTAACCAGAGTCTAAGATATAATACAAGTAATGAAATAGACCCTGAATGCTAACATGCCAGCCTCCTAGATTTTGGTCAAAACCAAGGCTGCCCCCAGTAAACAAAGGCTAAAAATTGCCTTTGTTTGCATTTAGATCGGGTTTTAAAATCTTACAGATCTAGACCAAAAATAAACAGGGAGACTTGTGGCACTGTACAAGTAAATACAAGTTAATTCCAGCATAAATGTTTGTGGTATACAGCCTACTTCTTCTGATGCTTCTACAAGATGTTTTGCCACAAGACTCCTGGTTATTCTTGCTTCAACTGACATGGCTTCCTATTTAGATACAGACTAGGGGTGGGCCCAAAATGACTCATGAAGTAAAGTTCATCACGGATTCTGGGCAGTTAGGTTCACGAAGTGATGTTCGTGGAACAGTGTCCAGCATGAACATTTCATGAACTATGGTGCTCTTTGTGGCGGTTTGTGAATGGATACATTTCCAGACAGACTATCTCCACTCAATTAAACTGTTAACAAAACTCCAAGGCAACAGGGGAAAGAATTCTCCAGCCTTGGAAACATCAATAGGAGTCCTCCAAAGCTTAACAGGCACTGCTGACTGCCAGTAACAGAGTTCCCATTGTCCTCTATGGAATCAGAAAGCTATATTATATGCTGAAGCTCAGCTCCACATGCTCTTGTCTGTCGTCTGTTCACAGTTACACAGAGAGGCAGGGAACCTGTTAAAAGCAGAGCATATTCCCTCCTGATTGTCAACTCCTCTCTCCTGCTGGGGTTTGGGTGTTAGTTGGACTCAAGGCTCTGAGTGTCCCCCTCTCTCTGCTCACGTCGAGCACTGGGGCTTAGCTACTGGGTGACATGGTTGAGTGAGGACCCATGTTTATGTCCTTCTGGTTGTGAACTTCTCTCCCTCCTGGGGTTTGGGTATTAGGTGGACTCAGGGCTCTGAGCCACAGTGTCTCTCTGCTCATGCCAAGTGGAGCTTAGCTACTGGGTGCCTTGACTGAGTGAGGAACCACATTTTACACCCTCCTGGTTGTGAACTTCTCTTTCTCCTGGGATTTGGGTGTTAAGTGGACTAAGGGCTGTGAGCCACATTGTCTCTCTGCTCATGCCAAGCAGGGTAGTTTAGCTACTGGGTGCCTTCCCTGAGTGGGGACCCACATTTTATACCCTCCTGATTGTGAACTTCCTCCTCCTGGGGTTTGAATCTTAGGTGGATTCAGGGTTCTGAGCCACCCTGTCTCTCTGTTCACACCAAGTAGTGAAGCTTAGCTACTAGATGCCTTGGATGAGTAAGGACCCCTGTTGGCATTTTGGTATTAAGTGGACTGAGGGCTCTGAGCCAGAGTGTCTCTCTGCTCACACCAAGCAGTGGGGCTTAGCTACTGGATGCCTTGGCTGACTAAGGACCCATGTTTTACACTCTCCTGATGGTGAACTTCTCTCCCTTGCTGGCGTTTGAAAGTTAGACTCAGGTCTCATAATAGCCACACAAGAGAGGTTGGGCCAGATGACACCCTTGCATGACCAGTACTCCAGGGTATTGGTGTCAGCAGTCTCAGGGGACTTGGCAAGGTACTGCTGCCCCATCACCTCTGCCAAATCCTCCGCCATTGCATGCCTGACATCCCCACTGCTGCTGATCTCCTATCTCATTTCCTGTCTCCAAGAAGAATTTCTCATGTACTAATATAGCCTATTGAGATATGCCTTGTCTAACTTACCTTTATCATGCATGCACTGAAACACTACCAAACCAATGATCTATTGACACATGGCTCAGACTCTAAACATCCTAAAGTTCCTTCAGGAGGACCACAATCATGAAACATAACATTTTTTCCTCAGATGAGTTAGTTCCTGAATAGCAAGTAAACTTCTCAGATTTTTCAAGATTGCTAGTCATCAACCAGAGCTTTGGTATCCTACTCAGCCTCTGAACCAAGAATTTACAAGGCACTGCAATTCAGTTTGGAAGGAGACAATGTAAATATTTCAAAGGCAGTAAAACTCCCTCAAAAGCAGAAGCATTTTTCTAATACTGGTAAAGCTTTATCTTTTTGTCTTTTTGCAATCTAGTTCCATCTAGAATTGTCTGTTCTATACACTACTGGACTAAGACAGCAAATCCCGAGGTTTCAGTCCTAACATGAGAAACTTCCCCTACTTGCCAAAAATGGAAGCCAGCCTCAGCCTGTATCACAGCAGTTGCCATCACTGCTGCTACAGTGATGTGTCTTCCAGCCACATTCCTAAGGGAGAGCATGCAATACTCTGAGAATACTTTTTAAACATTTTTTACATTACATATTACATTTATATACCGCTCTTTCCTGAAGGCTCGGAGCGGTTTACAGAGCATTGTTAGTTTCACCCTGCTCTAAAACACCATTATTATTGAGGAACAAGATTATTACTTGAAAACTAGGAACTATATACAATCTCATACAGGACAGTAGTACATCAAGATCTCTTTCTTTCTCTCAAGACTTTTGATCAATCTTTCAACAAGACTACAAAAAAGCAGTACTATAATAACTATATGCAAAAGATATCAGCTGTGAACTTATATTTTTCAGTTTGGTCATACTACCTACTATATAAACCAGCACAGGTTAGAGACAAGTTGGTATCCAGCCCAGATCAATAAATATCAGGTTGATCTTGGGGTCAAGTATATAGAAAGCTGTTCACTGGGGCATAAGATTTATTTATTTATTTTATTAAACTTATAGCCCTCCTTCCCCACTTGTAGGCTCAGGGAGGGTACCAACATATATGTACCTGCAATTAATGCAGATTTACACATTTAAAAACATATTACAATAATCAATTTAAAATCCATAAATTCATCATCCTTATTACACTACAAACAGCATTAAAACAATGTGCCTCAATGGCAGATAGTGTGGTCCCAGTCTGGTTTTTAAGATCTGCGGTCACTGGGCGGGGAGGCCTAATCAAAATGGATGCCCGCTGCCTCAATTAAAGGCCTGGTGGAAGAGCTCCATTTTGCAAGCCCTGCAGAACTGTAAAAGCTCCTGCAGGGCCCTGATCTCATACAGTAGCCCATTCCACCAGGCAGGGCCCATGGCCGAAAAAGCCCTGGCCCTAGTTGAGGCAAGTCGGACATCCCTTGGGCCAGGGACTGCCAGGAGGTGTTGATTGGCAGAACATGATGTTCTACAAAGCTCATATGGGGAGAGGCGGTCTTGAAGATATGCAGGCCCCTGGCTGTATAGAGCTTTAAAGGTAAGCACCAACACCTTGAAACAGATCCAAAATTCAATAGGCAGCCAATGCAGATCACGCAGCACCAGGTGGATATGTGCCTGCACAGGCAGCGACATCCAGGGGTGGGTTAACCATTAAGCAGACTAAGCATGTACTTAGGGCACCAGGACCAAAGGGGGCACCACAAAGTTGGGGAAAGGGTGAAAAGGAAAAAAAAAAAGAGATACTGTTCACAGAAGGTATTTTATGGAATAAAAGCCAATGGGGAACACTACACTAGAGAATGGCTGTTGTACTCTCCTTCAAAAGGTTCAGTTCACTGTTTTGTTTGTAAACTATTTGTGCTTTGGCGTGTTATAGCAATCATTTGCACACTGGCTGAATGAGGACTGACATTCCGAGGAAAAGTGGAAAAATCTGGGTCTCTCAATAATGGGAATTATTTGGGGCTACTTGAATTGATAAGTCGGTTTGACCCATTCTTGGCTGCTCAGATATCATGGTATGGCAATGCTGGAAAAGGCAACCCTTCGTACCTGTCCAAAATGATATGTGAGGAATTGATTGAGTTAATG
>NW_015172097.1:70711-70996 GCF_001447785.1 Gekko japonicus
CAGCAAAAACTTTTGGATGCAAATCAGTTTGCCATTTATGTACCCTGTGCAGCTCATTCACTAAATTTAGTTGGACAAAGTGCTGTGGATTGCTGTCAAGTTGCAGTAGATTTCTTTTCCACTGTACAACTGCTCTACACATTCTTTTCAGCCTCAACTGCTTGGTGGAAAATTCTCAAAGATTGCATTGGAAATGAAAAAGTGTTGAAATCACTTTCAGACACCACATGGGAAGCACATGCTGTGGCAACTGCAGCAATTATCAATTCTTTCTTCAAGAATCCG
>NW_015172097.1:71498-78952 GCF_001447785.1 Gekko japonicus
CCAGAGACAAATTCCATATCTCCACTTTTTATGTAATTGTTGAAAAGTCAGAAATGGAAATGAGGAGGAGACAAAAGGTATACACTGAAATAGCAGACAGATTTTTTTGTCTGACAGATGTTGCTAATGCCACCCAACAAGGTGCTAATTCCCAATGATCAGAAAGTGAAAGGTACTCAAAGACTTGTCAGACACTCATTGATGCTTATCCAGATGACATGAACAACACTTTGTCTACAGAGCTTCAGCAGTTCCATTCATATGTTCTTCATAAGTTTAAAACAACCAAGAAAACATCTTTCACTCAACATGGAACTTTACAACACAATTACAGAAAACAAACTAGAGAGTGCCTTTCCAAATGCTGAAATTGCCTTAAGAATATTTTTTAAAATTAATGGTCACCAACTGCATAACAGAGAGATCTTTCTCACAACTGAAACGTGTAAAAAACCCAAATAGATCAGTTATGCTTCAAGAAAGACTCAACTCACCGTGTATATTAACAATTGAAGCAGACATTCTGAGAGGTATTAATTTTGAAGATGTTATCAGTGATTTTGCGAAAATGAAATGTAGAAAAATGCCTTTCAGGTCATGAATATTGGAACTTTGATACATTTAACTTGTGAAATATTAAAATAGATGTTGTATTGCATTTTTGTAGAACTTTATGTCGCCCAAGCTTGGCTTAGTTTGCACAGTATATTGTGTTATCATATGAATAAATTTTTGTATTGCTGCAACCTGCATTGTATATCTGGTCAGACAGGTCAACAACTACAATGGACTGGGTCAGTGTGGAAAGGAGGGGGACACCAAGATTGGTCAGTGCTTAGGGCACCAGTGAGCCTTAATCCGCCCCTGGCGACATCAACACCCATGGCACTGTGTTCTGCACTAGATGCAAAGTCCGGAGCAGAGTCAAGGGAAGCCCCACATAGAGAGAATTGTAATAATCTAATCTGGAAGTGACCGTTGCATGGGGAAAGGGAAGACAGTAAAAAGCCCAGGACCACCTTTAAGACTAACAAACTTTATTATAGCATAAGCTTTCGAGAAACACAGCTCTCTGTCAGATGCATGCTACAAAAAAGTTTGTTAGTCTTAAAGGTGCTACTGGCTTTTTAACTATTTTGCAGCAACAGACTAACACAGCTAACTCCTCGGGAAAGGGAAGAGCTTCTCTTCAGGAGCTTGAATTGGTAGTTAAGACATACAATAATTGTATTTTGCTGTAATGGGAAGGTTTTCAATACAGATCATGGGAAATAGCAGAATAATAATGCTACAGTGATAAAAAAAGATTCCAGTTACGGCACATGAGTTATTCAAGGATATAATATTTAGGGAATGTAAAGCGAGTTTTATTACCATCAGCAATTTCTACTTATGAAAACAGCAGCAGCAGTTCTTCTCTTTTTATGAATGCAGAGTTTTTAAAGCAAAATATGAGCATTTCTGCCAGTACTGTGATTAGGGCCTCTGGAAAGGTAGGGCTATATAAAGGGGGGGGGGGTGCCACAGCCATGATGTCACTGATGGTTGTATACAATCTGAAATACTCCTGGTCTTCTCTTTATATAGTAAATTCACTTCATTATATTTAGTTAAATAAGTCAAAGATATCTCGATAACTGTAGTTATGAACAACCCCTGGCGGCATCTGATCCTGTGATTCACTTACCCATTGGCATAATTCCTTTTAAATCACATTGCAGCTACATCTAAATTGGGCTTCCTCTACATTAAATTCCCTTTTATTGTTTTCTTTTAAGGTGTGCAGCTCTCAGGTTTATTTCATCCTTGCCATAACAACTACTCAAGAACAGAGTAATAATTTTCTAGGCCATTACATCACAGGAGTATATCTGAAGAGAGTTTTTGTTCCCATAAATATTTGGAAGCTATTCAAGTTTTAAGTGACTTGAATATGAAATGCATTCTTTTTAACAATTTTAGGCTTTTATAACCAAACTCAAAGGCAAGGTCAAACCATAGCCTCAGCAACTATTTCCAATATCTTCGATTTACGTGGACCAAGCAGTTCAAGTAATAACTATTCAAAATTGACAAATCTGGACTATGGCAGGGGCTGTGACTCAGTGGTGGGTGTCTGCTTGGCATGCAGAAAGTCCCTGGTTCAATCCCTAGCATTCCCAGTTGAAAGGACCGGCTGGTAGGTGATGTGAAAGGCCTCTGTCTGAGACCCTGGAGAGCTACTGTTAGTCTGAGTACCGACCTTTAGGGACCAAGGGTCTAATCTCTCTTACATATAAAGCTCATTTGGTGTGAGTCCTGGAACACACTCCCACAGGCTTTGGCCAGGAGACCTGTCCATCACAAGGTCTCGCCATCCATTGGTGGCTGCATTGGCAGGGTCTCACCATCCATTGGTGACTGCGTGTCCATGTGTTGTCAATGTCCCGCCCACCCTCCAACAGAACCATCACCCAGCCTTTCCGCCTCAGTAAGCTGCAAGGCGGCAGAGACGGTACGCACTCCGACAGCCAAAAGGGCTTGCTCGCCCGGCGCCCTGCCTTCTCGCCTCCTTCTCCCCCACCCTGGTGGCTCTTCCGGCCTCCGTGGCACACCACCTGCTGCCCTGACGCTGGCCTCTGCTGCTTCGCCCGGACCCACGCTCCTCCGCCCCTCTCTCACTCCGCCTCCATCAGGAGCCGTGGGCTGGCTCTGGCGATGGTGCGGCCTCTAGGTGGCCTTCTGTCCCGCCGCCGACCGCCTGCGGGTCCCGGCGAGGACTGGCGCACACCCCGCCCCGTGCTCCTCCGCGCCTCCAGATAGGTCAGGGGCCACGGGCCACCTCACGCTCGGCTGAGGCTCCGGGAGGGGGGGAGCATGCCTCCTCCACCACGCCACGCTCACCAAGGCCCTCTGCTAGAAGCCCGTTGCATTTCAGCCAACAATGGGCCTTCCTAGTTCAGTATAAGGCAGATTCATCTGTTCATTCTTAAAGTTACAGAACTAGATTACTAATTTTCATCCTATCTGGTAACTCAAAGGTAGGATTACCCATCTACCAGCCCTGCCCCACCACCTCAAGATCAGGGTTTGCAGTCCAGGCAATGAAGACCCATCACACAGCAAAAGGTTGCCTGAGGCACTAATAGCTCAAAACTATCTCAGGAAGAGATATAAGCCCTACTTGGTGGGGCGGAGGTAAAATACCCCTAGGCAGGGGTCATTTCCAGTGGGAGCGCACAGGAGTGGAGCTCTGGCAGTAAGGAGCCCAGGGGGCGGGCACATGCAACAAGCCCTGCCCCCTGATCCGAGCAGCCCACTGTTGGTCCACAAGGAGCAAGAAGCAGTCAGGTAAGTTGCAGAGCCCCCCCCCCCGGCCCACCTTCAGGTACAAGCTCTCCCTCCTCTGTGAGGGTAGATCTGCACGTTCTCCCCCCCCCCAATAGCTAGCAATCCAAAACAGTCCAGTGGAGCCTGAGCAGTGGGTGTTGCCTTCTGACACACTTCTGGTGATGTCAGGGGGTGTGGCATATGCAAATAAGTTATGTTAATATTATGCTAATGAGCTCCGGCACCTCTTTTTCTACTAAATGACCCCTGCCCCTAGACATATTTACATTATATTTAGTTTTAGTTTAATAGTCATGATTCCCCCCCAAAAAAAGCCCTACAAAGAGATTGAAGTTTAATGGGACAGTATTGTTATTATGAGTTGGATCCAAACTAAACTGTCAGTTTCCACTCATTCCCTCCTTCCCTCTGCAGCCCCCGTCATGTGATATTTTGGAGACCCCCCTGTCCCTCAGGGAGCAGCGTTTTGTGAAGATCAGTGGGCTGAAGTGGGAGGGAGGAATGTTCCATTCCACTGAGGGAAGATGTAGTGTGGATCCAACCTTATAGTTCCTCAGTTTCTCTACTGAGCCACTGGCTAAGATGGACCAGAGGAGAAGAGAGTGCTTCCTATCCAGTCAGGAATCCTCAGTATACATCTAGTACATATTAAGGAACACACATCCTCTTACTTTATGCTCCTAGAATGAATATTGGTGTAGGCATGACAAACAGATTGCCACAAAACATTAAAACCCTAAAACAGCAGTAGGGGCCATGCAATCAACAGAACTAATACAAACATTACAAAACAGTCAGCAAACTTTTAAGTTTTCACCAAAACTCTCTGAGGATGGATTTTAAATTGGTCCTAATAACAGAATCACTAATGCATTTGGATTATTTCCCTAAAGAACCAACACAAATACCTGCCATTTGAAACAGTTTTGAGTCTTTTACAATAAAGTTGGAAGAATGGGTGTGACGTGGGGAGCCCTTTCTTCAAGTTCAGGTGAAGGATAAATAGAGCTGTGGGGGGAAAGATGTCTATCAGCTGTCACTAGGTACAGAAAGTGTTAACCGAATAAGGTATCTGTGCCACAGGGTTGCCAGCTTCGGGTTGGAAATTACCGGGAGATTTGGGGAGTGGATCCTGAGGGGAGCGGGGTTTGAGGCAAGGATAAAAGGGATGGGCTTGGAATAAGTTCATATATAACTGTGAGAAACAACCATTTCAAATGGCCAGGTTCCTGCTCTTCATGCTCAGCAAAGGTCAGGAATAAACTGAGGGATAAACGGTTTGTGGGCTCTTTATACAGAATATTGAAATCTGCTGCCAGGATTCCATATTGGCTTAGTTTTCAGTGGGGAAACTGGGGCTTACCCCTTCCACCCGGTCCAATGAAAAGCTGCTGAGAGACTTGTTCAGAGACTGTACCGCTTGTTCACAGAATGTACTGCCAAATTGTCTGGTAATCTGAGCTGTCACTTGACAATCTCTCCAGGATCTTATATTCCCACATGTGCACCCTGGTAGTGAGCTTCCCACTAGCCAGACATTCTAAGATTGGGGTGGGTGGGTAACATTTATTTTTCAGATTTCTATCCTCGGGGTAGAAACTAGTCAGAGAGTCAAAAATACTTATTTTACTGGCCAAAATTCCAAAAATACTGACAAATTACTGAACAATTTAATGTCAGCCTATTGATAAGTTAGTGTTTTAAAAGTAAAACTGGGACTTCATTAAAAATTATTATTATCTGGCCTCCACCATCCCCATAGCCAGCACCATGGTCAGATGTGATCCAGATAAAAGGATTGCACACCTTTTTATTGAATTTTTAAAAATGAAGATAGGACAATGTTTTCATTATTGTACAAAATTTAAGGCAAAAAAAGATTCCCTTTTAAAAATAATCACATACCGCAGATAATAAAACAGCAAAACAACAAAAACATATTAAAAACCAAACATGAAGTAATAATTATGACAACAAAACGTAATTACTGTAAGGTAAGACTTGTATTTGCTTTTACTTTATCTTTGGTTTTTTGATGAAAAAAGAACCAGCCAGCAGCCTACCATCCCTGGTGGAGGCTGTGTCGGGCTGGGCATTGGAACACCCTAGACCGATTGTCCTGCATGACGATGTGGCCTCCACTCAGGCGATGGACCTAGTGTAATCCGTGGTGGCGCTGGGACTCTCCCAATATGTAACGACTCCCACTCACTGGGCCGGAAACACACTTGATCTGATCTTCGCGGCAGGGATCACAGTGGACTGGGTCACTGCCTCAGCAGTGCCATGGTCAGACCATCATGCCCTGAAGGCCCATCTGAATGTTTTACCCCGACCCTGTTTGGGCGGTGAGCAGATTTCAGCTTGCCCATGGAGCCGAATGGATCCTATGTGGCTTCAAATGACCCTGCGAGATCTGATGCCCCCGGTGGCTCGTTAGATGAGCTTGTGGAGGATTGGCACAGCTGACGCTTGGCAGCCATCACTGAGATCGCTCCCTGACACCCTCTGCGCCCTCACTCTAAGCTGGCTCCTTGGTTTACTCAGGAGTTGCGGCTGATGAAGCAAAGGCTAAGATGGCTAGAGAGACACTAGTGGTGCACCTGCGACAAAGCCACAAGAACATCTTATAGAACATTTATGAGCTCCTATGAGATGGCAGTCAGAGTATTATGCTGCCACGATTGCATCTGCGAGCTCATGCCCAGCCCAATTATTTAGAATAATTTGGTCTATGACTGTTCTGCCACAAGGCAGACCAAATGTTAGGGAACTGGACAATGGCTGTGAGGCCTTTGCGAGCTACTTTGCAGATAAAGTCCTGTCGCTCCGCCATGACCTCCCAACCACAGCTGAGACAGTAAGTGAACTTGAGGTTCCATGCACGTCTTCTAGTCAGGTTATGGATTATTTCAGTCTGCTCAACTGGGAAGAAGTTGACAAACTGCTCTTAACTGTATGCCCTACCACATGCTGCCTTGACCTGTACCCATCATGGCTAATTAAAGCTGGCCGTGAAGGGTTTTGAATCCACAACTCCCTCTCAGTGGGACAGTTCCCTAGGGCACTCAAGGAAGCTGTGGTTCATCCTCTCCTGAAAAAGCCATCTCTGGATCTGGCCGAATTGGCTAATTACCGTCCAGTCTCCAATCTGCCCTATTTGGGCAAAATAATTGAGAGGGCCATGGCAATTCAGCTACAGAGCTTTTTGGATGACACTTCCATTCTAGATCCTTTCTAGTCCGGTTTCTGCCCAGGCCACGGGACGGAGATGGCACTGGTCACCCCTCATGGATGACCTCCGGAGGCATCTGGATCAGGGCGGATTGGCAGTGATATTGCTGTTGGACCTGTTGGTGGCATTCGACATGGTCAACCATTAGTTACTGATCCACTGCCTCGCTGACACTGGAGTCCAGGGGCCTGCCTTGCAATGGCTGGCTTCCTTCCTTCAGGGTCAGGGACAAAAGGTGACACTAAGGGAGCAGTTATCCCAAAGGCACCCACTGATTTGTGGAGTGTCCCAAGGGGCAGTGCTGTCCCCAATGTTATTTAGCATCTACATGTGCCCCCTTGCCCAGATTGCCCAGAGGCATGGGCTGGGATGTCAACAGTATGCGGATAACACCCAGCTCTATCTGTTGCTGGGTGGCCAGTCTGACTCTACACTGGAAAATCTAGACCGGGTGTTGCAAGCCATGGCTGGTTGGCTCAGACTGAGCCAACTGAAACTGAATCCGATGAAGATGAAGGTCCTGTGCCTGAGCCGGGGTGGCCCAAGGGTAGGGATCCTACTTCCGACCTTTGATGGGGCACCATTGGTGCCAGTACTAGAGGTTAGGAGCTTGGGAATGCTCCTGGATGCCTCACTAACAATGGAGGCCCAGGTAGCAGCCACTGCCAAATCAGCCTTTTACCACCTCTGGCTGATTAGGCAGTTGGTTCCCTTCCTCAAATGTAATGACTTGGTGACAGTGATCCATGCGATGGTCACCTCGAGACTGGACTACTGTAATGCTCTCTACATGGGGCTGCCCTTGACCCAAATCCAGAAGCTACAGCTAGTGCAAAATGCTGCAGCCAGGCTTCTGATGGGCCTCCCTATGCGGGACAACATCCAACCT